>NC_069500.1:916831651-916916651 GCF_027579735.1 Bombina bombina | reverse complement strand
AGAAAGAAAAAGAAAGAAAGAGAAAGAAAGAAAGAAAGAAAGAGAGAAAGAAAGAAAGAAAGAGAAAGAAAGAAAGAAAGAAAGAGAGAAAGAAAGAGAGAAAGAAAGAAAGAAAGAGAGAAAGAAAGAAAGAAAGAAAGAAAGAGAGAAAGAAAGAAAGAAAGAAAGAAAGAAAGAAAGAAAGAAAGAAAGAAAGAAAGAAAGAGCGAGAAAGAGGGCCCTCTGACCCCTACGCTTACTAGAGAAAACAACGAACAGGGCAGAAGTTTGGCGAAAAACTTTAGTTGCTTGAAGGTAAAATTTTAGAGCATGTGCAACATCCAAGTTATGCAAAAAGACGTTCCTTCTGGGAATGATTGGGACAAAAAGGAGGAACAACAAATTCCTGATTAATATTGTGATCCGACACAATCTTAGGGAGAAACCCCAGCTTAGTACGGAGGACCGCCTTATCAGCATGACAAATAGGGTAAGGGGCATCACACTGCAGAGCCGAAATTTCGGAAACTGTGAGCAGAAGAAATAGCAATAAGAAACAAAACCTTCCAAGATAGTAATATAATATCAAACTGAGCCTGCTGCAAAACCTTAACAACAAGATTAAGGCTCCAAGGAGGAGCAACAGGTTTAAACACAGGCCTGATTCTGACCAATGCCTGAACAAAAGATTTAACATCTGGCAGATCTGCCAGACTTATTGTGCAAAAGAATAGATGGTGCAGAGATCTGACCGACAAAACATTCTCCAGGCCCTCCTGAAGAAAAGCCTAAATTCGAGGAACCCGTACTCTGTACTAAGAGAAACCCTTTGAATCACACTAATAAAAGGTATTTACGCAATACCTTATGGTAAAATCTGCGAGTGACAGGCTTGCAAGCTTAAAGCATGGTATCTATGACCTTCTCAGAGAAGCCACAGTCTAGGCCAAAACTAGGCGTTCAGTCTCCAAGCAGTCAGCTTCAGAGAATCTAGATTTGGATGAAGGCAGGGACCCTGAATTAGAAGGTCCTTCCTCAGAGGCAACCTCCAAGAGGGAAGAGAGGACATCTTCACCAGATTCTGCAAGGCCATGCAGGAGCTATTAGAATCAGAGACGCTCTTTCCTTCTTGATATGAGTAATTTCTTGTGAAAGAAGAGCAAACGGAGGAAACAGGTATGCTAGATTGAAGTTCCAAGGAACCACCAGAGCGTCTATCAGAACGGCTTGAGGATCACTTGACCTTTAACCGTACTTTGGAAGCTTGGCGTTTTGATGAGACGCCATCAGATCCAACTCCGTAACCCCCCATCTAAGGGTTATCATTGCCTGCTCAGAAAATCAGCTTCCTAGTTGTCCACCCCTGGGATGTGGATGGCAGAGAGATAGCAATTGTGAGACTCCGCCCACTGGAAAATTCTGAGTCACCTCCTTCATTGATAAGGAGCTCCGAGTTCCTCCCTGGTGGTTGACGTAAGCCACCGAGTTGATGTTGTCCGACTGGAATCTTAAAAAAACGGACCAAGGTTAGTTGAGGCCAAGCTGTCAAGGCATTGAAAATTGCTTTCAACTCTAAGCTGTTTATAGGAAGAGAATACTCCTGAGTCCACAGGCCCTGGGCTTTTAAGGAGCCCCAAACTGCTCCCCAGACTAGAATCCGTTGTCACAGTCACCCAGGAAGGTCTTTAGGAAACATGTGCCCCTGAGACAGATGGTCCTGTGAACTCAAGAGGGTGTCTCTTGTTAAGGGATCCAGATCTATCTTCTACAAGAAATTTGAGTGATTTCCGTTCCATTGACTGAGCATGCATAACTGCAGAGGTCTCAGATGGAATTGAGCAAAAGGAATGATGTCCATGGAGGCAACAATCAGACTAATCACCACCATGCATTGAGCCACTGATGGGCGAATAGCAGACTGGAGAGAAATGCACAAAGCAAGAAGTTTGGATTTTCTGACGTCTGTCAGAAAAATCTTCATGGACAGGGAATCTATAATTGTTCCTAAGAAACACACCCTTGTATCTGGTACAAGGTAACTCTTTTTCATATTCACTTTCCACCCGTGGGAATGTAGAATAGAGAACAACATCTCTGTAGGAGATCTTGCTAGATTACAAGATGATGCTTGAACCAAGATGTCGTCAAGGTAAGGCGCCACAGCAATTCCCTGAGACCTGACCATTGCCAGAAGAGGCCCCCAGAACCTTTGTGAAAATTCTGGGAGCTGTAGCAAGGCCAAAAGGAAGAGCAACTAACTGGAAATGTTTGTCCAGAAAAGCAAACCTCTGATACTGGTAATGATCCCTGTGAATGGGAACATCAAGATACGCATCCTTCAGATCCATGGTTGTCATGAACTGACCCTCTTGGACTAAAGGAAGAATGAAACGGATGGTCTCCATTTTGAAGGGCAGAACCTTGAGGAATTGGTTGAGACACTTTAGGTCCAGGATGGGACGAAAAATGCCCTCCTTTTACGGAACTATAAACAGATTTTAATAGAATCCTAGGCCCTGTTTCTCTAGGGGAACAGGAACAATCACTCCCAGGCAAAAGATCCTTTACGCAGTTTAAGAAGGTCTTTCTCTATCTGGTCTGCAGATAACCTTGACAGGTGGAATCTGCCCCTGGGAGGAAAGGATTTGAATCCTATTCTGTAACTATGCGACACTATGCCTACGGCCCAAAGATCCGGGACGTCGCGTAGCCAAGCCGGCCGGAAAAAAAAAAAAGAGCCTGCCCCCCACTTGATCCAATACAGGATCGGGGACGGTCCTTTCATGCTGATTTTGAATCAGCAGAAGGCTTCTTGGCTTGTTTTCCTTTATTCCAAGGCTGATTGGACCTCCAAGACGACTTGGAATGTTCCGGCTTGGAAGAGGAAGACTTTTGTCCTTTAAATTTACGAAAAGGAACAAAAGTTTGAATTCTGTGGACCCTTAGGTCTTTTCTTTTTATCCTGAGGTAGGAAAGAGCCCTTTCCACCTGTAATTTCGGAAATTATTTCAGCCAGACCTGGACCAAACAAGGTATAACCCTTATAAGTCAAAGAAAAAAGCTTGGACTTGGATGTGACATCTGCAGACCAAGATTTTAACCGCAGAGCTCAACAAGCTAAACCAGTGAAACCAAAAATCTTAGCTCCTAGTTTAAGAACTTGCATGTTGGCATCACAAATAAAGGTATTGGCCAGCTTGATAGCCTTGATCCTGTCTTGGATCTCCTCTACTGTAATCCCTGATGAACGTACATCTTTAAAAAAGCCTCAAGCTTCTTATCCATGGGATTATTTAAAGAACAACTATCTTCAATAGGAATAGTAGTTCTCTTGACAAGAGTAGAGATAGCTCCCTTTACCTTGGGCACTGTGCGCCACGAGTCACGTATAGAATCAGCAACAGAAAACATCTTTTTAAAAACAGAAGACGGGGAAAAAGAAATCCCTGGCTAATCCCATTCCTAAGCTATGATATCTGCCATACGTTCTGGAACAGGAAGGAACATCATATACCCTGTTAAGTTTACTAGCGTAGCCACTTGAGCGCACATAAAAAAAAATAAAAAAAAATACAAAGAGCTCAAAATAAAAGCGCTACAAAAAACAAACAAGTCCCCTGAGATTCCTATATATCTTACTGATATGTCACATAAAAAAAAACTCAAACAAGTATCTGAATTCCTCAAAAAAACCTGTTTATTAGCCAGATTCAGCCTGAATAAATGAAGGGTAAAAATATTAACCCCTTCTAGTGAATTAAAAACACATCTTAAGCGCCTGCATAAAATAAACTCCCCAGAAATAAATTCCTGAAGGACAGGAATTAGTAGTGTCCCATTCAAAGATCCACTGAGGATTAACCTCTGAAGTGCTGCCCTCAAAACCTAGAAGGCAAGAGCACTTACCTGTGGATCCAGCTGTAGGACAGAAAACAGCTTCTTAGGTGTGACTGATTCATCAATATCTATCAGGAACCTGTTAGAAGAAAAAAAAAACCAGAGTAACCAACCCTGGTTTTCTATCAAAGGAGTAGCATACACTTCGCTGCCTTCAAACTGCTAAAAGTCACCATTACTCTTACTAAAGAGATTGATATGGACACAGCATAGCCCCAATACTTGCTTGCAGGAAAAAGAATTCATATAAAGGGTTTAAATCTTCAGACACCTTCTTTGCCATCCTCCCATGATCAAGGCAAAGAGAATCACTGGGGGTTATGTGTAAGGGAAGTGACACTTAACAGCTCTGCTGGGCTGCTCTTTGCCTCCTCCTGCTGGCCAGGAGTGAATATTCCCACTAGTAATTGGAATGATTTGTGGACTCTCCATGCCATAGGAAAGAAAGGACCTCAATTAAATCCATTGACCTTGCACCAACTTTAATCTTTGGATGAAAAAAAAATATGTATGCTTACCTGATAAATTAAAGGGACAGTCTACACCAGAATTTTTATAGTTTTAAAAGGTAGATAATCCCTTTATTACCTATTCCCCAGTTTTGCATAACCAACACAGTTATATTAATATACTTTTAACCTCTGTGATTATCTTGTATCTAAGCCTCTGCAAGCTGCCCCTTTATTTCAGTTCTTTTGACAGACTTGCAGTTTAGCCAATCAGTGCCTGCTCCCAGATAACTTCACATGCACAGTGTTATCTATATGAAACACATGAACTAACACCCTCTAGTGGTAAAAAAACTGTTAAAATGCATTTTGAAAAGAGGTGGCCTTCAAGGTCTAAGAAATTAGCATATGAACCTCCTAGGTTAAGCTTTCAACTAAGAATACCAAGAGAACAAAGCAAAATTGGTGATAAAAGTAAATTGGAAAATTGTTTAAAATTACATGCCCTATCTGAATCATGAAAGTTTATTTTGGCCTAGACTGTCCATTTAATTTTATTCATGATGGTGAGAGTACAAGAGCCATCATGCTTGGGATTAAACTTCAGTCCACTAGGAGGAAGCAAAACACCCAATATAATAGAGCTTTTAATACCTACCACTTTTCCATAATGCCTTAGCGATACATATGGCCAAAAGAAAGGGGAAATTTAGAAAAGTCGAAAAGATAAGGTAGGATAAGTGAAGTGCAAATTGGCACTGCTACCAATAGAACAGAAAAAAGGTCTGTTAGGCTCTCACCATCTTAAAATAAATTAATTTATCAGGTAAGAATAACTTTTTTTTTTTTCATAAGATGGTGAAAGTACATGACAAAATAATCTAAGCGTAATCACAGGATAAGGCAGAAAGTTCAGACACTCTTATGGCAGAGGAAATGGCCAAGAGAGATAGAACCTTCCAAGATAGCTGAATATCAAGACCAAGCATAAATGTAAAAGCTTGTAGCTGAAATACTCTCAAAACCAGATTTAGGTTCCATGGAGAAGTTGGTCTGATAAACCTACTGATCCTCACCTCACTCCTTACTGGAGGCAAAATTAAACACTACGGGATTATGGGAAAGTGGGAGTGATTAAAAGCTTTGTTATGATGGTTATTTTGTCTGGACTGGAGTTTAACCCTTTCCTGCCTGGGTTAAAGTGTCTACATCGGAACAACTGTTCCGATGTAGACAAATTGAAATCACACGATTGCGAGATTTTAATTATTGGATCGGGTCTGAGGGGCGTCCCTATAACAATAGGAATGCCCTCCAGACCGCGATCAAATCCAGGAAGCGCAGTAGGCTTCAGGACAGCCGTTGGCTATGACGTTCTATTCAGTCATAACAGCTCTAAAGCCCAGTGTAATTATGACGGAATAGAACTGCATAACGGCGTTAAAAGGTTAATAACACATGTGATGGCTCGTGGACTCTCACCATTTTATTAAACAAAAATGTAAGTGATCAATTTGATGTTTATTATAAATGGCCTCAAAATAGTGTCAAACTGGATTTTTTCTTAAATATATATGGTTAAAACTAGTTACTAAGTAAATAGAAAAGCAATGCCTGGCTCACCTGGAATTGATCTCTGCTCCTGCATTTAGCAATATTTTAATAATATTGACATAGCCCCCAGATGCAGCTAAGCTTAGAGGAGTGTAATCTGAAACATTTCTATGTTCTTTATTTGCTCCTCTGGCCAACAGCAACTCCACAACCTGAAAAATTATACAGCAAAGAAAAAAGAAAAAAAGAAATCATGACAACATAATTTCATCCGTTAAATGTACTAAACACTTTTACATATTCCATTCAATTCCATTAACAGACATGTCTTACAAAGTTACAAATTTATTCACAAGTGAGAAAGCTTTTATAGTAATGCTGCTACCTGCTAATAACAAAAAAAAAAAAAAAAAAAAGATTGTCAAATTGTTTTTAAATCTAGAACCCAAAACTTTTTCTGTTTATTTATGTTTTTTATGTATGTTTGAATGTGATTTAAACCATTGATTACCAGAAGCACAAAGCAATATCATATTCCACTGTTTTCCAAAATGGCACAAGTTGCAGACTACCTTATTAGGGATATGGTGTTGTGGGCTCAGTGCTATGAATAGGGCCCTAATGGTAGGCAAAAGGGATTAGCTAGGTTGACGACTCAGGCCCAACTATTGAGGTGCCATAGTGCCCTGGATTTTTTAAACCCCACTGCAATTTATTATATTTAAGGAACACTAATCATCAACAAAATAATATTACAAATTATGCAATCATGAGCTAGCTCTATAAAAAAAAAAAATGATGCTTACCTAATAAATTCATATCTTTCATGGAGGTGAGAGTCCACGATCCATTACTCTTCCTTACCACTAGGAGGAGGCAAATTTTCAAGCTCTATAAAACCCCTACCACCTCACAGTTACCTCAGTCCAAAAAAACATAATTTATGCTTACCTGATAAATTCCTTTCTTCTGTAGTGTGATCAGTCCACGGGTCATCATTACTTCTGGGATATTACTCCTCCCCAACAGGAAGTGCAAGAGGATTCACCCAGCAGAGCTGCATATAGCTCCTCCCCTCTACGTCACTCCCAGTCATTCGACCAAGGACCAACGAGAAAGGAAAAGCCAAGGGTGAAGTGGTGACTGGAGTATAAATTAAAAAATATTTACCTGCCTTAAAAACAGGGCGGGCCGTGGACTGATCACACTACAGAAGAAAGGAATTTATCAGGTAAGCATAAATTATGTTTTCTTCTGTTAAGTGTGATCAGTCCACGGGTCATCATTACTTCTGGGATACCAATACCAAAGCAAAAGTACACGGATGACGGGAGGGATAGGCAGGCTCTTTATACAGAAGGAACCACTGCCTGAAGAACCTTTCTCCCAAAAATAGCCTCCGATGAAGCAAAAGTGTCAAATTTGTAAAATTTGGAAAAAGTATGAAGCGAAGACCAAGTTGCAGCCTTGCAAATCTGTTCAACAGAGGCCTCATTCTTGAAGGCCCAAGTGGAAGCCACAGCTCTAGTAGAATGAGCTGTAATTCTTTCAGGAGGCTGCTGTCCAGCAGTCTCATAAGCTAAACGAATTATGCTACGAAGCCAAAAAGAAAGAGAGGTAGCGGAAGCTTTTTGACCTCTCCTCTGCCCAGAGTAAATGACAAACAGAGAAGACGTTTGTCGAAATTCCTTAGTTGCCTGTAAGTAAAATTTTAGAGCACGGACTACATCCAGGTTGTGCAGTAGCCGTTCCTTCTTTGAAGAAGGATTTGGGCATAAAGAAGGAACAACAATCTCTTGATTGATATTCCTGTTAGTAACTACCTTAGGTAAGAACCCAGGTTTAGTACGCAGGACTACCTTATCCGAATGAAAAATCAAATAAGGAGAATCACAATGTAAGGCTGATAATTCAGAGACTCTTCGAGCCGAGGAAATAGCCATTAAAAATAGAACTTTCCAAGATAACAACTTTATATCAACGGAATGAAGGGGTTCAAACGGAACGCCCTGTAAAACATTAAGAACAAGGTTTAAACTCCATGGTGGAGCAACAGTTTTAAACACAGGCTTAATCCTGGCCAAAGCCTGACAAAAAGCCTGGACGTCAGGAACTTCTGACAGACGTTTGTGTAACAGAATGGACAGAGCTGAGATCTGTCCCTTTAATGAACTAGCAGATAAACCCTTTTCTAAACCTTCTTGTAGAAAAGACAATATCCTAGGAATCCTAACCTTACTCCAAGAGTAACCTTTGGATTCACACCAATATAGGTATTTACGCCATATCTTATGGTAAATCTTTCTGGTAACAGGTTTCCTAGCCTGTATTAAGGTATCAATAACTGACTCAGAAAACCCACGTCTTGATAAAATCAAGCGTTCAATTTCCAAGCAGTCAGCTTCAGAGAAGTTAGATTTTGATGTTTGAAGGGACCCTGTATCAGAAGGTCCTGTTTCAGAGGTAGAGACCAAGGTGGACAGGATGACATGTCCACCAGGTCTGCATACCAAGTCCTGCGTGGCCACGCAGGTGCTATTAGAATCACTGATGCTCTCTCTTGTTTGATTCTGGCAATCAATCGAGGAAGCAACGGGAAGGGTGGAAACACGTAAGCCATCCTGAAGTCCCAAGGTGCTGTCAGAGCATCTATCAGGACTGCTCCTGGATCCCTGGATCTGGACCCGTAACGAGGAAGCTTGGCGTTCTGTCGAGACGCCATGAGATCTATCTCTGTTTTGCCCCAACGTTGAAGTATTTGGGCAAAGACCTCCGGATGAAGTTCCCACTCCCCCGGATGAAAAGTCTGACGACTTAAGAAATCCGCCTCCCAGTTCTCCACTCCCGGGATGTGGATTGCTGACAGGTGGCAAGAGTGAGACTCTGCCCAGCGAATTATCTTTGATACTTCCATCATAGCTAGGGAGCTTCTTGTCCCTCCCTGATGGTTGATGTAAGCTACAGTCGTGATGTTGTCCGACTGAAACCTGATGAACCCCCGAGTTGTCAACTGGGGCCAAGCCAGGAGGGCATTGAGAACTGCTCTCAATTCCAGAATGTTTATTGGCAGGAGACTCTCCTCCTGACTCCATTGTCCCTGAGCCTTCAGAGAATTCCAGACGGCACCCCAACCTAGAAGGCTGGCTTCTGTTGTTACAATTGTCCAGTCTGGTCTGCTGAATGGCATCCCCCTGGACAGCTGTGGCCGAGAAAGCCACCATAGAAGAGAATTTCTGGTCTCTTGATCCAGATTCAGAGAAGGGGATAAGTCTGAGTAATCCCCATTCCACTGACTTAGCATGCACAGTTGCAGTGGTCTGAGGTGTAAGCGTGCAAAGGGTACTATGTCCATTGCCGCTACCATTAAGCCGATTACCTCCATGCATTGAGCCACTGACGGGTGTTGAATGGAATGAAGGGTGCGGCAAGCACTTTGAAGTCTTGTTAGCCTGTCCTCTGTCAGGTAAATCTTCATTTCTACAGAATCTATAAGAGTCCCCAGGAAGGGAACTCTTGTGAGTGGAACGAGTGAACTTTTCTTTTCGTTCACCTTCCATCCATGTGACCTTAGAAATGCCAGCACTAACTCTGTATGAGACTTGGCAGTTTGAAAGCTTGAAGCTTGTATCAGAATGTCGTCTAGGTATGGAGCTACCGAGATTCCCCGCGGTCTTAGTACCGCCAGAAGAGCACCCAGAACCTTTGTGAAGATTCTTGGAGCTGTAGCCAATCCGAATGGAAGAGCCACAAACTGGTAATGCCTGTCTAGGAAGGCAAACCTTAGGTACCGATAATGATCTTTGTGAATCGGTATGTGAAGGTAAGCATCTTTTAAATCTACAGTGGTCATGTACTGACCTTCTTGGATCATAGGTAAAATTGTCCGAATAGTCTCCATCTTGAACGATGGAACTCTTAGGAATTTGTTTAGGATCTTTAAGTCCAGGATTGGTCTGAAAGTTCCCTCTTTTTTGGGAACCACAAACAGATTTGAGTAAAACCCCTGTCCCTGTTCTGATCGTGGAACTGGATGGATTACTCCCATTAACAAGAGCTCTTGTACGCAGCGTAGAAACGCCTCTTTCTTTGTCTGGATTGTTGACAATCTTGACAGATGAAATCTCTCTCTTGGAGGAGAGTATTTGAAGTCCAGAAGGTATCCCTGAGATATTATCTCTAGCGCCCAGGGATCCTGAACATCTCTTGCCCAAGCCTGGGCGAAGAGAGAAAGTCTGCCCCCCACTAGATCCGATCCCGGATCGGGGGCCCTCAATTCATGCTGTTTTAGGGGCAGCAGCAGGTTTCCTAGTCTGCTTGCCCTTGTTCCAGGACTGGTTAGGTTTCCAGCCTTGTCTGTAGCGAGCAACAGCTCCTTCCTGTTTTGGTGCAGAGGAAGTTGATGCTGCTCCTGCTTTGAAATTACGAAAGGAACGAAAATTAGACTGTCTAGTCTTGGCTTTGGCTTTGTCCTGAGGCAGGGCATGGCCTTTACCTCCTGTAATGTCAGCGATAATCTCTTTCAACCCGGGCCCGAATAAGGTCTGCCCTTTGAAAGGTATATTAAGCAATTTAGACTTAGAAGTAACATCAGCTGACCAGGATTTTAGCCACAGCGCCCTGCGTGCCTGAATGGCGAATCCTGAATTCTTCGCCGTAAGTTTAGTAAGATGTACTACGGCCTCCGAAATGAATGAATTAGCTAGTTTAAGGACTCTAAGCCTGTCCGTAATGTCGTCCAGGGTAGCTGAACCAATGTTCTCTTCCAGAGACTCAATCCAGAATGCCGCTGCAGCCGTGATCGGCGCAATGCATGCAAGGGGTTGCAATATAAAACCTTGTTGAACAAACATTTTCTTAAGGTAACCCTCTAACTTTTTATCCATTGGATCTGAAAAAGCACAGCTATCCTCCACCGGGATAGTGGTACGCTTAGCTAAGGTAGAAACTGCTCCCTCCACCTTAGGGACCGTTTGCCATAAGTCCCTTGTGGTGGCGTCTATTGGAAACATTTTTCTAAATATCGGAGGGGGTGAGAACGGCACACCGGGTCTATCCCACTCCTTAGTAACAATTTCAGTAAGTCTCTTAGGTATAGGAAAAACCTCAGTACTCGTCGGTACCGCAAAATATTTATCCAACCTACACATTTTCTCTGGTATTGCAACTGTGTTACAATCATTCAGAGCCGCTAACACCTCCCCTAGTAATACACGGAGGTTTTCCAGTTTAAATTTAAAATTTGAAATATCTGAATCCAGTCTGTTTGGATCAGAACCGTCACCCACAGAATGAAGTTCTCCGTCCTCATGTTCTGCCACCTGTGACGCAGTGTCTGACATGGCCCTAATATTATCAGCGCACTCTGTTCTCACCCCAGAGTGATCACGCTTACCTCTTAGTTTAGCCAAAACCTCAGTCATAACAGTAGCCATATCCTGTAATGTGATTTGTAATGGCCGCCCAGATGTACTCGGCACTACAATATCACGCACCTCCCTCTGAGCGGGAGATGTAGGTACTGACACGTAAGGCAAGTTAGTCGGCATAACTCTCCCCTCGTTGTTTGGTGAAATTTGTTCAATTTGTACAGATTGATTTTTATTTAAAGTAGCATCAATACAGTTAGTACATAAATTTCTATTGGGCTCCACTTTGGCATTGCAACAAATGACACAGGTATCATCCTCTGAATCAGACATGTTTAACACACTAGCAAATAAACTTGCAACTTGGAAATACAATTCAATTAGAATAATATTAAAACGTACTGTGCCTTTTAGAAGCACAGAAGATCTATGACAGTTGAAAATTAATAAATTGAAACAGTTATAGCCTCAATCCTTGTAAACAACACAACTTTAGCAAAGGTTTAATCCCATTAGCAAAGATAACAAATTCTGAAAGCAGGAAACAAATTACAGAATAAACGTTTTTTATCTCAGTCAAACTATAATTCTCACAGCTCTGCTGAGAGAAATTACCTCCCTCAAAATAAGTTTTGAAGACCCCTGAGCTCTGTAGAGATGAACCGGATCATGCAGGGAATACAATGAGTTGCTGACTGAAATATTTGATGCATAGTAAAAGCGCCAAAAAACGGCCCCTCCCCCTCACACACAGCAGTGAGGGAGAACAGAAACTGTCAGAAAACAGATTAAGCAACTGCCAAGTGGAAAAATAGTGCCCAAACATTTATTCACTCAGTACCTCAGCAAATGAAAACGATTTTACATTCCAGCAAAAATGTTAAACATAATCTCTAGTTATTAAACAGCTTTATGTATTTCTTACAGTGTAATTCTAGTGAAGTACCATTCCCCAGAATACTGAAGTGTAAAGTATACATACATGACATTATATCGGTATGGCAGGATTTTCTCATCAATTCCATTGTCAGAAAATAAAAACTGCTACATACCTCTATGCAGATTCATCTGCCCGCTGTCCCCTGATCTGAAGTTTACCTCTCCTCAGATGGCCGAGAAACAGCAATATGATCTTAACTACTCCGGCTAAAATCATAACAAAAACTCTGGTAGATTCTTCTTCAAACTCTGCCAGAGAGATAATAACACACTCCGGTGCTATTTTAAAATAACAAACTTTTGATTGAAGATATAAAACTAAGTATAATCACCATAGTCCTCTCACACATCCTATCTAGTCGTTGGGTGCAAGAGAATGACTGGGAGTGACGTAGAGGGGAGGAGCTATATGCAGCTCTGCTGGGTGAATCCTCTTGCACTTCCTGTTGGGGAGGAGTAATATCCCAGAAGTAATGATGACCCGTGGACTGATCACACTTAACAGAAGAAATAGTCAAGCAACATGGAGGTAGGAAAAAGGAATAAGAACCATAAAAGGAATATGGAAAAAAGATGCGCTCAAGAGAAAAAACAAACACCAACAAAACACAGGGTGGGGTCTTGTGTACTTTCACTATCACGAAAAAAGGCTAACCTGCCTTAAAGTAAGCCTTGTGAATAAAAAGTTTCCACCAAGATGCCAAATAAACTTTCTGACCTCTTCTAGTACCAGAAAAATTAAATTAGAAGTCTGTCTGAAATCCATAGTAGCATCAATATAATATTTCAATGCTCTAACAATATCCAAATTATGCAAAGATCTCTCTGAAGCATTCTTGGGATTAGGACACAAAGGAGCATTAAAAGACCACTCAATGCAGTAAAATTGCATAATTAACAAGTATATAATTAAAAGACAGACAATGCAATAACACCTGCTCTGAATTTCAAATAAGCAGTAGATTTTTTTTTCTGACATTTATTTTTCTCCCACTGTATCATGTGACAGATATCAGCCAGTCACGGGACTAGTATATGTATACCCTGTGAGCTTGTGCACATGCTCAATAGGACCTTGTTCCTGAGAAAGTGTAAACATGAAAAGTGTGCGCAAAATTTTATAATGGAAGTAAATTGAAGTGTTTTAAAACTGCATGCTCTATCTGAATAATAAACATTTATTTTGACTTGAGTGTCCCTTTAATCAATTGTCTGAAGAAACATTTAGGCAAAAAGTCACATTTAGTCCTTAAAACTGCATTATCCAGATGAAAAATAGGAGCATCACAGAAAAGAGCAGACAAATCTGAAACTCTTCTAGCAGAAGAGATAGCCAAAAGGAATACAACTTTCCAAAAAAGCAGGTTAATATCAACCTTATGCATAGGTTCAAAAGGAGGAGCCTGCAAAGCCCTTAAAGGGACATAAAACAAGTTGAGATAGAGACAAAATATAATATGTATTTTAATTACTTTACCTGCAAATGTATACTGCAGTGCCTTACCATTAACCCTTTCTATTAAGTTTCCGAATTGTACAGCTTTAACTCCCCCCCCCCCCCACTCAAATCCTTCTATGGCTGTATCTATACCCACCTTTGGATTTGGTAGAATGCAAGACTAACACTCATTATCTGCTGGAGCATGACTAGAAGCTGCTGTAAACTCAGTTGAAATACAATGCATGGGTTTTTTGATGGAAAACACTGATAAGGAGGGTGGATCAGACTACTCCAGATAGCATGGCTATGTAAAGTATTTTGCTTATTTTTGAAAATTTTAAAATACTTGCCAGCAATTTGTAAACAATTTTTTTATGCAAACTATTTTTTTTTACTTAATTAGCCCTTTTAGGATATGCACAGATCTCAACATGTTTTCTGGCACTTTAACACAAAGTTAAGGCTCCATGGAGGAGAAATTGGCTTACATGTTTAATACAGACCAAAGCCTGAACAAAACCATGAATATCAGGAAGATTAGCAATCGCCCGACAAAAACAATACTGAAAGAGCAGAAATCTGACCCTTCAGAGAACTGGCAGATAAGCCCTTATCCAAACCATCCTGTAAGAACAGCAAAATCCTAGGAATTCTAAAAGAATGCCAGGAAACCCCATCATCTATACACCAAGAAATAAAGGTCTTCCGAACCTTATGATACATCTTCCAAGTTACAGGCTTATGAGCCTGAATTAAGGTTTCAAACACAGAATCAGAGAAATCTCTATGCCTAAGAACTAACCATTCAATTGTTATGCCATCAAGTTCAGACCTTGAGACAGAAAGTCTGACCGTAAAGAAGGAGGCCAAGGAAGACTCCTGAACCAAATCCACATGCGGCCAAGCTGAGGCAATCAGGATTACTGATGATTTCTCTAGACTTATTTTGGAAATGATCCTGGGAAGAAGTAACAGAGGAGGAAACAAATAAGCAAGCTTAAATGACCAAGGAGCTACTCGAGCATCAAAAAACTCTGCATGAGGATCCCTGGACCTCACAAAGTACCTGGGAAGTTTGTTGTTCAAATGAGAAGCCATCAGATCTATCTCTGGGAGACCTACAACCTGATTGAACACATCCTGGTGACCATTCCCCTGGATTTAGAGATTGCTTCCTAGTTGCTCACTCCTGGAATGTGTATCACAGAAATTAGACAGGAACTGATGTCTGCCCGGGGAGAATTATGCTATTTCCCACATGGCAAGGGGACTCAGTTGCCCCTGCTGTGACACTGCCTGTTTGTAAACGGAGATGAGACTCCTTTTTTGAACTGAGGTAAGCCTGAAGAGCCCTGACAATAGCACAGAGTTCAAGAACATTTATTGGTTACCTCGGCTCCTGAGGATCCCAAACTCCCTGTGCTCTCAGAGAACCCCCAAACAGAGCACCAACCTGAAAGACTTGCATCTGTAGTGATCACAGACCAAATAGGACAAGCATAAGAAGCCCCTGAATAATGAAATGATGATCCAGCCACCAAGTCAGAGACTGATTCGTACCAGTATCCAGAATAATCCTTTGAGAATGATCTTTGTACCACTGACTAAGCATACAAAGCTGAAGACGTCTCATATGAAATCGAGAAAAAGGAATAGAATCTGACGCTGCAATCATGAGCATCAAAACTTTCATACAAAGAGCAACAGAGGGAAAGGAGAGAAACTGAAGGTCCAGACAAGCTGACATTTTTTTAAACTTATCTTCTCTGTTAGAGAAAGACTCATGGAGACAATCTATCTGAAAACCAAAAAAAAAAAATACCCTTGTCTGAGGAACCAAAGAATTCTTTGGTAAACTGATCATTCAACCATGTTGTTGAAGAAACAACAGACTGTTGGTGTGAAATTCTGCTAAAGGAAAAGATGGAGCTTGAACCAAGATGTTGTACTGGTACGCAAACACTGCAAAACCCTGAGATCTGATCACATACAATAGGGCACCCAGAACCTTTGCAAAAATTCTTGGAGCTGTAGTCAGACCAAATGGTAGAGCAACATACTGAAAATGCCTGTCTAGAAAGGCAAACCTCAGAAGCTGGTCATGTTCACTGTAAATTGGAACATGAAGATAAACATCCTTTAAATATATTGTGGACATAAACCTACCTTGCTGAACAAAAAGGTAAAATAGTCCAAATAGTTTACATTTTGAAAGAAGGAATTTCTTACAGGCTTGTTCAGAATTTTCAGATCCAGGACTGGTCTGAAACTTCCTTCCTTCATTGGAACAATGAAGAGATTTGAATAAAATTCCATTCTCTATTCCTGCAAATGAACTGCCACAATCACTACAATAGTTTACAGATCTGAAAAAAACTGAAAAAAGGCTTAAGCCTTTAAGGTATTCCTTGGAACATTGGACAGAAAAACCTTCCTCTGGGAGGCCTTGTTCTGAATCCTATTCGATAACCTGGGAAACTATATTTGGTTCCAGTCTGGAAAAGACTGGAACCAAGTCTCCTGAAAAAGGCATAACCTACCAGAGCCTCTGCACCGGGGGACGTACCATCCTGCAGTCTTGGAAGTAGAGAAAGGTTTCTTAGCCTGCTTTGACTTCTTCCAGTTAGCACTAGGCCTCCAGACTCAGCCAGAAGTGTATTTCTTCTAAGCAGAGGAGACAACTTTTTGTTCCTTATTCTGATGAAATGAACAAAAACGATTTGCAGCTTCAGACTTTCTGCTTTACCTCCAGTAACCGATATAATAGGATCTAAATCAGAACCAAACAATTTATTTCCCTGAAACGAAAGATAAAAGTCTGTATTTAGACACCATGTCAGAAGACCAACATTAAAAGCCATAACGCTCTTCTGACAAGCACTGCCAAGGACATGCTTTTGACATTTTTTTCATTATATCAAATACAGTATTACAAATTAAAGAATTGGCATTTTTAAGTAAACCTAAAAGATCTTAACAAGCAGAGTCATTAAAACACTGTTCTAGAACGAATCCGCTGGATGTGGCCGCAGCCACATCAGCAATAGCATAAGCAAATACCCTGCTTGTTAAAAGGCCCTTCTAACAAACTATCAGGCTACTACAGCTGGCTCAAAATGTTCGGGTTACGAAAGCCGTACACAGTCTCCGTCTCTAAGAAGGAACAATCCCAAAAGTGAAGATAGGGCACAAAGCAACCACAATACCCTAGTACCAGAGCCAGCCCCCCTGACATCCCACACGCAAGGAGGGAAGTAAGAATCCTCAAACAAGAAGATAAGGACCCAAAGGGTCTCCATGGTAACTGTATATTTCCAAATCCTCAACAAAAAGGACAAAGCCAAGGAGACCACTTCCCCAGCCGTAGGCAAGGTGAGGAGACCAAAGAGAATGGTAAAACATTACCACTGAGTAATAACCCAACGGTCATTACTACCAGCTCAGTCGAGACAATCTCGAGCCTTAAATGCAAAAGTTGCCACTGGCGACAACCGAAGATCTACCTGAAAGGCAGCAAACTAACCTTCAGGCAAATACCAAATCTCCCATGAGAGTGAGAAACCAACTCCCCGAAGGGACAAGCAGACGTTCTAAATCCTAAAGTTTGAAACTGAACCGCCCAGGACTGAGCGCAGCGACCCAGACCCTAAAATCTCAGAAAGAAAACTTGGCTCTAAGCCAGACCCCCCAAAACCGGGGACAGGCCGTACATCCTGAGGAACCATCAAGTTGCCTCATACAGAGAAGGGCACTCTAGATAGCGCCTAGCACACCCCAATGTCCTTGAATATTGGACACTAGCAAGAGACTCAGATCAGGATCCTAGAAAGATCTCAAGACAGGCCTCCGAGATGGCAATCCGCACTCATAGGTGGATCTGAACCCTCTGCTTGTGTAAGGATTCCGCTTCATGTTTTACCTATGCCTTTCCCATTCACCTTATGTATGGATTCCACTCCATGTTTTACCTATGCCTTTCCCATTCACCTGACTTCAGCCTTACCTGTACTTAAGGCATCAGCTGACTGCAGACAGGTGCTTAATTATTAAGTTTCTAGACTAGCTCTGAAGTCTGTCTGTTTTCCACTTGCTGTGTGTTTTCTCTGAAAACAAACCAGTCTGCTTTTCTTCCAATTTCTGAACCAGCTACTACCTTGGGATTACTTATTTTTACTGCTGGTTCATATGCTCATTTTGCCTACATAAACTTTTACAGAGGCGAGTTTTTCTTTTAAGCGTGCACGCTACAACAGAGACTTATTTCATACTGCAGTGTGTTTGCTGCCTTCTCCCTCTGAGTTGCTATCTCATTTGAGCCACTGAAGCGTTTCTCACACAGCGGACTTCAATCTCTCTTCCACTGCAACACAGTGCAACTCATCTACAAACAACCTCCCACGGACTAAGTACAAGGACATCTCAGAATTAATTCTGCTTCTATTTCACACCATCCGGTGACTGGGGGTAAGCACTGTAGTTACTTTAAGCTGTGCTGTACAAATAAACCTTGAACTTTGCTTTTCCCTGCTGCTCTACTGTCCGCAAGACTATCAGCACATGTGTATACCATTCTGTGACAAACTAACTAACAGTGTCTAAAACTGAGAGTTACACTTCACACTGAACTGTTATATCTTACTCCAGCACTAATAGCAACACTACCTGCTTTCTGGAACTCTGCTTTTCTTTATCAAGATTTATCATACTGGGAGCTAGCTGAACACTAAAGTTTGCTACTAAGAAATTGTTTTATTTTTTACATTTCTTCTGATCCAGCCTTTGTTTATGTTTATACTATTGCTGTGACATTCAACAGCATATGTGATTTACATCATTTGTTGCCAGACAAGTTTCTGATCTGCAATTCAATTACTTGAGAATAACAACTTCACTTAAAGCAGCTTGGTCTATGCTGTTCAATAGTCCATTTGCCAAAAGTGATACAAATCATTTATTTTGCATACTCTGCAGTTGTGATCCATCCTCACTCTCTACTAAATCATTACAGAATAATTAAGCCCAAAAAATATGGATCCAGCAGATTTGCCCCAATTCGTTTACAACCTGTCTAAAAGAGTAGATGAACTCAGTCAAGGCCTTAGAGATCTAAAGATTGAAAATGAGACTTTAACTAAGGTTATAAGAGAGACAACTCCTCCCAAAGCAAAAGCTGCTGAATCTATTGTGGAACCACAGATTGCAGCACCTGATTTGTTCAATGGTGATAGGAGTCTCTATCGCCAATATAGGAATGCCTGCCTCCTCACTTTCAACCTTAAGCCACTCACATATCCTAATGATAAGATTAAAGTGCTCACAATGATTACCTATCTACGGGGTGAACCCCGAATCTGGGCAGACACGCTCTTTGAAACCAACGATCCTATTCTATCATCCCTACAGTCTTTTCTAGCAGTCATGGATGAACTTTATTCAGACTCAAATTTACAATTGACTGCAGAAAGCAAGATGCGGAAACTAAAGCAAGGCAACCGTCCTGTTGAAGTTTATATAACGGAGTTTAAACAACATGCCATTGATTCCCAATGGAACGTGATTGCCTTAAGAAACCAATTTCGCCTAGGACTCTCGGAAGCAGTTAAAGATGAGCTAGCCCGAACTGATCTCCCTGACTCCTTAGACGGCTTCATGAAGCTCTCAATGCAAATAGATAGAAGGCTTCGCGAAAGGAAGTCAGAGCGTCAAATTCGGGATTCTTCTTACAAGAGATCATTCCATCCTCCTCCAACTGCTTCTTCATCAAGTGTGCCTGAACCTATGGATATAGGCTTTAGGAGGGGTCCATTGACCTCTGAAGAAAGGTTTAGAAGAAAATCAAAAGGACTGTGTATGTATTGTGGAAGCCCAAACCATCCTATCCGCGAATGCCCCTCCCTACGTAAAAATAAAAATAATAAGTCTCTCTTACATTTGACTTCAATGATTGAACATGATAAACCAATTCACTGTACTTTAACCCTCTCTTTACAGTGGGACAGCAATCGCATGACGAAAGAAGCTATAATTGACACAGGAGCCCAAGGGAATTACATAGATAAAGCTATTGTTGAAAAATATAAAATACCTCTCATCACTAAATTGTCTCCTGTCTCTATACGGGTTGTAGATGGGTCTGAACTTTCTTCTGGTCCTATTACTCAGCATACAATTCCCATTTTGGTATCCACCCTAGGTTCACATCAGGAATACATCACCTTTGATGTTATTACCTCTCCTCTATTCCCCATTGTACTAGGGTTACAATGGCTCCGTTTACACGAACCTGTGATCAATTGGTGTTCTTTGGAAGTAAAATTTGATTCACCATATTGCCAGCAAACCTGTCTAAATCATTCTGTTCTCTTCCATTTGACAGAAACTCCACACATACCTAAAGTATATGAGAAGTTTGCAGACGTATTCAGTAAGAAGGAAGCTGATACTCTACCTCCTCATCGGTCGTATGACTGTCCGATCGACCTCAAACCTGGTACCACTCCTCCCTACGGTCATCTCTACCCTCTTTGCCAACCCGAGCTTGATCATTTAAAGACGTATTTAGATGAAAACTTAAAAAAAGGTTTTATACGTCCTTCAGTTTCTCCAGCAGCAGCCGGGTTCTTCTTCGTAAGAAACAAAGATAACTCCCTTCGACCAATCATCGACTTCAGGGAGCTCAATAAAATTACGATAAAAAACAGGTATCCCCTACCACTCATCCCCGAACTCATTGAACGCCTCCAACATGCCAAAATCTTCACCAAATTAGATCTAAGAGGGGCTTATAACCTTGTCCGCATAAGAGAAGGGGATGAGTGGTTGACCGCCTTTAGGACAAGATACGGCCTGTTTGAGTACCTGGTAATGCCGTTCGGGTTAACTAACGCCCCGGCCACATTCCAGTATTTTATTAACGATATATTTCACGATCTTCTTGATACTTGTGTGGTCGTATACCTGGACGACATTCTAGTGTACTCAAACACGCTTGAAGAACATGTTAAACATGTTAGTTGGATACTTTCCAGGCTCCAAGTTCATAGGCTATATGCAAAACTAGAAAAGTGTGTATTCCACACCAAGGAAATAGATTTTTTGGGGTACTCCATTGGCCCAAAAGGTATCCAAATGCAGGCTAACAAAGTCGATTCAGTAAAAAACTGGCCACAACCAAAAAATAGGAAGGAACTACAACGTTTCCTCGGGTTTAGCAACTATTATAGAAAGTTTATTAAAAATTTCTCTCAAATTGCTAAACCTCTCACTGTACTCACCAGTTCCAGTACACCTTTCACCTGGAACTCCAAAGCAACTGAAGCTTTCAACTCATTAAAAAACTCCTTCTGCTCAGCTCCAATACTTCAATTTCCTGACCCTTCTCTCCAATTCATTTTGGAGGTGGATTCCTCCGATTATGCCCTTGGAGCTGTCCTCTCGCAAAGACGCAGTATATCCCAACCACTACATCCAGTAGCTTTCTATTCCAAAATTCTTTCTGCACCTGAGATGAACTATGCTGTTGGAGAAAAGGAACTCCTGGCAATAAAACGTGCCTTTGAACATTGGAGACATCTCCTGGAGGGCACCGTCTTACCAATAATCATCTACACGGATCACCGTAATCTCGAGTTCCTACAGAGGAATAAAACTCTCTCTAGTCGACAGGTAAGATGGAGCCTATACTTCAGCAGGTTTAACTATCAAATCATCTACAGGCCCGGCTCTAAAAATGGAAAGGCGGACGCACTTTCTAGGAAAGACCCTAGACCTCCAAACACTCAGGAATCTACTTCTATCATTCCCACAGATAGATTTTTGGGTCTACTGTCCACTTTCAAGACGCAACTTCAAACAGCTTTACGGTCAGATCCTCAGCTACCTCAACTCCGACTATCTTGTAGAAACAACCTCTACTATCATGGGACTCTCTTGTATGTCCCCGAGATTCTTAGACCTGCTCTAATTAAACAACATCATGATCCACCTCTCCTTGGACATCCAGGTATTATGAAAACAAAGGAACTTCTCAGCAGATCCTACTGGTGGCCAAATTTGGAAACATCTGTAAAAAACTATATCTCAAACTGCTCCATCTGCATTACTTCCAAAAAGGAAAGGGCCAAGCCATATGGACATCTTCTTCCAATTCAAATACCTGATAGACCTTGGTTACATCTCGGCATGGACTTCATAGTTGAATTACCTGTGAGTTCAGGTTTCAACACCATTCTTGTTGTCACAGACATCCTGACCAAAATGGCTCATTTTATCCCTTTTAACAAACTTCCCACTTCCAGTGAGACAGCACAACTCTTCTTAAATTCGATTGTCAGATACCACGGAATTCCTTCAATCATAACAACTGATAGGGGTACTCAGTTTACCTCGAAGTTCTGGAAAAGTCTTTCTGCTCAACTGAAAATTGATCATCGCCTAAGTACTGCCTTCCATCCACAAACAAATGGCCAAACAGAGAAATTAAATCAATGGCTAGAGCAGTATCTACGCTGTTATTGCTCTTATCAGCAAAATGAATGGTCACAATACCTATATCTGGCCGAATTTGCCTACAATAACTCGGTTAATTCATCCACCAAAGTTTCACCCTTCTTTGCAAATTATGCTTTTCATCCACATTTTTCCCTGGAACAAACGGATAACCCAATTTCTCCTTCTGTAGATGATCTACTACAGAAGCTCGCTGAAAACTTCCACTTCCTAAAAACAAATATCCAACAGGCTCAGACCTCACAGAAGAAATACTACGACTTACGCAGACGACCATCACCATCTTATGCCATAGGCGATAAAGTTTGGCTTTCGACAAAAAATATCAAAATCCCTGTTCCCAGTAAAAAACTAGCAGGATTATATATCGGACCGTTCACTATCACTCACGTTGTTAACCCAAATGCAGTTACTCTGGACCTTCCCAGTTCTATACCCATCCATCCTACTTTTCATGTGTCCCTTCTTAAACCAGCTTCAGATGATCCTTCAGTGAAAACTATTTTACCACCTGTACCTGTACCCCTGGATCCGGACACTTATGAAATTCAAGACCTCCTGGATTCCAGACGGCATAAAGGTGTCTTACAATATCTGGTCAGATGGAAAGGCTACTCACCTGATGATGACACCTGGGAGCCTTATACCAATATAGATGCACCTAGACTCATCTCCCGTTTCCACAGACGATATCCTCTTAGACCTAAACATCAAGCCGAGGATCGGCTTGCTTGAAGGGGGGCGTATGTAAGGATTCCGCTTCATGTTTTACCTATGCCTTTCCCATTCACCTTATGTATGGATTCCACTCCATGTTTTACCTATGCCTTTCCCATTCACCTGACTTCAGCCTTACCTGTACTTAAGGCATCAGCTGACTGCAGACAGGTGCTTAATTATTAAGTTTCTAGACTAGCTCTGAAGTCTGTCTGTTTTCCACTTGCTGTGTGTTTTCTCTGAAAACAAACCAGTCTGCTTTTCTTCCAATTTCTGAACCAGCTACTACCTTGGGATTACTTATTTTTACTGCTGGTTCATATGCTCATTTTGCCTACATAAACTTTTACAGAGGCGAGTTTTTCTTTTAAGCGTGCACGCTACAACAGAGACTTATTTCATACTGCAGTGTGTTTGCTGCCTTCTCCCTCTGAGTTGCTATCTCATTTGAGCCACTGAAGCGTTTCTCACACAGCGGACTTCAATCTCTCTTCCACTGCAACACAGTGCAACTCATCTACAAACAACCTCCCACGGACTAAGTACAAGGACATCTCAGAATTAATTCTGCTTCTATTTCACACCATCCGGTGACTGGGGGTAAGCACTGTAGTTACTTTAAGCTGTGCTGTACAAATAAACCTTGAACTTTGCTTTTCCCTGCTGCTCTACTGTCCGCAAGACTATCAGCACATGTGTATACCATTCTGTGACAAACTAACTAACAGTGTCTAAAACTGAGAGTTACACTTCACACTGAACTGTTATATCTTACTCCAGCACTAATAGCAACACTACCTGCTTTCTGGAACTCTGCTTTTCTTTATCAAGATTTATCATACTGGGAGCTAGCTGAACACTAAAGTTTGCTACTAAGAAATTGTTTTATTTTTTACATTTCTTCTGATCCAGCCTTTGTTTATGTTTATACTATTGCTGTGACATTCAACAGCATATGTGATTTACATCATTTGTTGCCAGACAAGTTTCTGATCTGCAATTCAATTACTTGAGAATAACAACTTCACTTAAAGCAGCTTGGTCTATGCTGTTCAATAGTCCATTTGCCAAAAGTGATACAAATCATTTATTTTGCATACTCTGCAGTTGTGATCCATCCTCACTCTCTACTAAATCATTACAGCTTGCAACCCCAGAAACCAAGAGCTCCTAGAGGATCGAGTGCAACTCTCCCAGTCCAGGGACCCCGGATTTTACTAGGAACAGGGCTCCATAAAACAGAGAACATGCCACAATAGCTGGATTCAACACACAATCTTAGCCATGTGGGCAATTGAGCGACCCACTAGACTCCTAGGTGGAGAGACAAAGATCCTCACAGGATCAGCTTCCCGGAAAACCTGTACCAGGAATAACATGGGCAACCCCGCAATTCCCACTGAGAAGCGGATCAGAGGCAGTTGACGGGAAAAAAGGAGGAGAAACTCAACCCCTGTGCTCAATCTTATGAGAGTGTGCGATATACAGAAAAAGGGGAGAGACGGACATAGCCGAACTCCCGGACTCAGATCACCATACCACCCAAGAAGGGAAAAAACAGTCCCAGCAACCTCGAGGGGCACCTGCGACTAGGCCACACGGAAACAGACACCCGGAAAATACCAAGATTGAAACGAAAATCGTCATCTCAACTGGTACCTCAGCTGTCCAGCGGTCATCCGAACCTCCAAACCCCTTGGGAATGGAGAACTACAGTTCCGAGACAAATACTTCAGAACCAACGAGGAATCATAGACGGATCCCCACATAAGGAACGGCAGAGGAACTATACAATCCCTCCGATACTCCGTTCATCGAGGACAAGGAGCAAGTTGACGTATAAAGAAATGAAAACACCCCCTCAAGTAATGGATTAATAAAAGATAAAACGAACACTCCAACAAAGTAAACGACTTGACACCCAACATGATAACCAGCGTACCGGCACCACGTGGGTGACATGAACCTGAAGGAACAGCAGCTAGCGCCCGACCAGTAAATGGCTGCACAAGGAACACCTGAAACTGTCCAAGGAAAAAAATCGAAGCCCCAGAGGAATCGAAAACAAACAATCATACCTAAGTTCTGATATAGAAAACACGCAGTTTCCAAGGAAGTGCACACGCGACCACAAAATCGCAAGTATCGGTTCCAGAGGAAAATTATAGCAGACATGAACTTCTTAAAACAAATCAAATATATCCTAACCAGATTAAATAAAATTAAGGCAGCATCCGAGGGTGAACGCCCAAGAAAAATAGTACTCCAACCAAACCAGCCGATTAGATGCCCAAGCTCAGAACTGGAACAGATACTTAAAGAAAGAAAACAGACGATAAAGAGATTGCTTCATCCCCACACGTCTAATCCAGTTTGTCGTCCAGCACAGAAGACCGAGGATCCCTCGGTCCATTAGGGCTGGAATGCTCCAGCACCGCCAAAACATGCCTTTATAAAACACGAAGACGTGCCAGTCTATAACGGAAGGCAAAATTATCCCGAGGGTGGGGTCCCTGAAACCTCAGAGGCCATCGCTTCCTCAGAAGGTCTAACTGACTCAGGTGATCCCACGCCCGACGAACAACAGAACCAGAACAGTATCTTAAAAATACCTCATTAGGGAGATATAAATGTGCCAGCGCCATAGATATGGAAAAGCAGAACTGTGCTGTTACCTCTTGAGGAAAGAAGCCACCTTACGGAGGAGTCATGGCCATAGGGGCAGCTGCTTGCCTAGCAAAAGAAGGTTCTGGGGCATGCGCCTCCCGGGACATGGGATCCTCGGGGGCGGATGGCTCAACGAACTCTAAATTCCCTTATACCGGAGAAGAGAGTACTCTAGAAAGGCAATCGAAACATGACTGATGGGCATGGATAACCCTGGCCATTTCATACTCTTCGAAAGATGTGTACTCCGAATCGGAGATAACTGTCTCCAAAAAATCAGAATCCTCCATAACTTGGAGATTGCAATTATGGGCAAACACTAAGGCACCTTACACCTCCAATGGCTATGGCACTCACAACTAACGAACAGACTCTCTCCGTCGCCACTCTGTCAATGTGCGGAAATGGAATACAACGTGACCACACCCGGTCACAAGGTGTATCGTGTAAGCCAAAAAAACGCGCCAGTCCCTAGGACCACGCAAAAAGATGAAGGCCGTTAAGTTCCGAAAAGCCATGAGCCCAAGTCACATATTGAAATGAAACAATCTTACTGGAATCTACGCCGTGGAACAGGAACACGACCTTTCAAATGTGAAAGATAGTAGCCTCGCTTCTGAAATGGACTTGAGTGAATAAAGGCAGGCAGCGAAACTAATCAACGCGGATTGGAGCTGTTAATATGAGTCGGGATGGTTTTGCAGAAAGACTCTCCCCTACATCTCCGGTCTCTAACTTTCACCCATGCTCTCACTGAGAGGCTGACAGGATTACTTAAAACTCCAGTCCCATTTGAAGAGTACTACCCTCTATGAGAGACTATCTTCAATCTTCTGACACTTCTCTGCCAATCTCCTGAGACGAAAGGCAAAGAATGACAGGGGGATGAGGGAAACGGGGGAGGTATTAAAGCCTTTGGCTGGGGTGTCTATACGTCCTCCTGGTGTCCAGGTGCTGAATTCACAAAAGTAATGAATGCAGCTTTGGACTCTTCCTGTTTAAGAAGAAAACAGAGATTCTGTCCCAGAGCCATATATAATAATATATTTTAATAAATGTATAAAAACTATAAAGTGCCCATATTAAAGCTGTAGAGTGTCTAAATGAAAAAAATAATACTAAGAGAAACTCATCTACCAGCAAAACTAGTTGAAAGTCAAATCAGTACTGAAACATATAATCAGAGGTTAGGGAATAGGAGTATAATGTAGATCAATAGAAAGACGCAACAAGTCCCTGCAACCAATTATGGAAGGTCTGTGACAGATCTCTCATGAGGCGAACAAAGAGTCGCAAACTATACCCCATATACATCCCTCTGACCAGCACTGGGTCTCAATATAGACTTATAACCCCTCTCTCTGAAGAATTAAATGCACATCTTCAGTCTTTGACCACCTACAACAGATGCAAATTAAAGACTGAGGTAACGGAGGTGGGAAAGGTTTTATAGAACTCTTAGGGTTTGGTAATCTTTGCCTCCTCCTAGTGGTAAGGAAGTGTAATTCTCAGGTATAATGGATTGTGTACTCTCACAAACTGCATGAAAGAAAAATAAAAACAAAACAAAAAAATAAAGAGTAATGCCATTGTCCTTCTCTAAAGCATGGTATCCATCATGATCTGGGCAGCATATGGTATCCAATCGCAAAAGGCTCACTAGTGGATTCAACAGACTGTCAATGCTTTTCAGCAGAGTGCCTAGATGCAGCCCAGATCGTGATGTCATTAGTGCTCTGAGCTTGGCAGCCATTTCAAACTGTCCAGAAACACTATGCATTTTAAATTAACTTTTTTTTTACTGTTCCTGCTGTATGATATAAAAAAGGGTGCAGGAGGCTATTTGCATAAGACTTTAAGATGACTAAGGTGTAGACTGTCCCTTTAATTAAATTAATTTGAAAAGTCAGGGCATTATAAACCTTCTACTTATCTGCACACAACACCACAATTACATATAATGAAGTAGCATTTTCCATGAAAAAAAAAATTATATATATAGTCACAGCATACAATGTAAGATAAAAGCAGTGAAACCAGTAAAATCTCATTACTTCTATAAACACTTTCAAAATGTGCTAGATGTAATCAAAAAGTTTTATATCACCTCTTGTCGTCCTCCGGAGCAGGCTAGAGATAATGGAGTGTCTTTGGTCCTCTCAGATTGCGCCTCAATGTCAGCACCATTATCCAGCAAAATTTCTACCACACCAACATGACCAGCAGTTGCTGCCAGAATAAGTGGCGTGAAACCTATTTTTTTTTTTTATATAAAAACAATAAAAGTTATATTAAATAGGATACAAACAATGAGAAGGGCTTACCCATGAAGCCAATAATGGTATTTCACAAAAAAACTATACACCAAGAACAGGCAATTAAATCATAGCTCCCAAAATTTCTATATCTTCCATCATGTCCCCAAACAGCACTTCCCAACAATTACTGACTGCTAGTAAAAGGGGGTTAGGAAGAAACTTAAAGCCTTAAAACTCCAACAACACAGGTTGGTATAAGGCACTTTCCCCTTTCTGCTAAACATCACCTTTTATTCACTACTCAGTAAACTAAGCAAAGATATGGAAATACTGTTAAAGGGCAATTTTAAACTACCACCAATTTTATTTTTTATCAAAATTGCTTTGTTCTCTTGGTATCATTTGTTAAAGCATAAACCTAGATCCCCACATCTGAATGTAGTTTGGTCTGGGACTGTTTTTTAGCATTTAGGCTAGGTCCCATAGTTCCAGTGAAGGGTCATCTTAAAGGACTATTAAACATGATATTTCAACAAAGCATAAAATGTTTTATTATTGCAAGTGAAACATTATTGCAACATACATTCATTATTTTGCAACCTTTTGCTATAATATACATCTAAAAAATGTGCTTGTTTCACTTTCTCCCAGAAAGGATTGGGTTAATACTTTTAGGCAATTTATGTGAGCTTTTGTTTACTTTTCCTTCACTACCCAAGCTTATGTGGTGTCATTTGCTTTTAAAGGTGGATTATCAGTTTTGCATCAACAATCATTATAGGAAAATCATTATTTGCAATAGTAATTAAGTTGAATCCGTGCTAAACCTCCTTAAGGGGATACAAGAGGGCAGGCTACACAAGTCTGCACATATGCAAACTGAGTTTGTGCTGTATCTGAATATTAGTTTGTGATTGGTTGGCAGGGGTTCTTTTGTTCTGGGGGACAGGGAATTCAGTTAAAATAATAAATATAAAACAAAGCTGTACGTTTCATTGCAAAATTATTCTTATATATGAAGGTTCATAATCATGTAGTTTACAATTTGTGTTTAATGTCCCTTTAATAATACAAAATAGACATTTTATACATTTGGGTGCTTCCCGACTTTGCGGCAAAGGTTTAAGTAAATTTGACCTCTGACTAAAAAACACATGTTTATGTTATACTTAATTACTAACACACTGTATAACTTAGCCTACCCTTCTTGTCTCTGTGTTCAATATTGGCTCCTCTTTCCAAAAGCGTCTGTACAAGTTCTTCATGCCCTCCAGCACAGGCAAGCGTTAGAGCGGTATCGTGATTACTTTCAGTCTACAAAGATAAATTTAAAAAAAATGAATAAATTAATTTTTAAAAAATAAATAAAACAAATAGTTTAGTGAACCAATTATTAAAACTACATAAAAGCAGAAAATGAGACTATGATACAGCAATACATGAATGCTTACTTTACAAAGTTAGAGGTTACTTTACCACTGGATGGGTGTTTACTTAAATGGTCTATATGGTTTCTACATATAAACATACTGTTCACTGACCGACTCAATTCTCATAACAGTGTTTGCGATTTCCCTAGAAAAAACACAGACTTCAACTGATTAAATGCCCATTAAAATACACTATATGGCCAAAAGTATGTGGACACACAACTAATTATTCAATTCAGGTGTTTCTAGGGTTGCCACCTCAGCCATGTTTTCCTGGACAATTATGGGTTAAACATGCTGCAGGGTGTGCAGGGAGGAACATGAATAGAGCTGTCAAGAAACACAATACATGTTCCTTCCTGCACACTCTGCTGCATGTGTAACTCATAAGTGTCCAGGAAAACATGGCTGAGGTGGCAACCCTAGGTGTTTCCGCCTCACTCATTGCTGTCAGGTGAATAAAATCCAGCCAATGGTCATGAAATCTACATAGAGAAACAGTTTAAATGTTGCACTCTTAGGATACCACAAGTTAGTTTGTGAAATTTCTGCCCTGCGAGCAGCTGTACACAAGACTCAAATCAACATGCACGAAGCCAAGTGTTAGCTGGAGTGGAGTAATGCAGGCTGCCACTCGACACTGGAAAAGTGGAAACATGTTCTCTGGAGTGATGCATCACACTTAAATATATGTCAGTCTGATGAAGTAGCTCCGACTATACAGTTTGGTAGAGGAGGAATAATGGTCTGGGACTGTTTTTCAGTGTTTGGGCTAGAACCATTAGTTCCAGCGAAGAGTCATCTTAAATGTTACAGTATAAAAAGACATTTGTTTAGAAGTAGCAGATATGAACGACAAAGTTATGTTACTACAGGTAAGTAACTGATCAAGTACAATGGCCCATAGAACTTTCCTGACAAAAGCAGCCTCAAAGGACACATCAGTGATAAAACTTTGAAGAAGCAAAGAAGACTAAGTAGCCGCGCCTTGCTAATCTGATCAATAGAAGCCTTTAAAAAGGGACATGAAACCCAAATTTAGAGAGAAAATGGAACAACAAAAAAACTTTAAACTTTCCAATTTACTTCTGCTATCTAATTTGCTTTGCTGGGAGCTAGCTGCTGATTGGTGGTTGCACATATATGCCTGATATCGCATGATGTGTTCATCTAGCTCTCCATAGTGCATTGGTACTCCTTCAGCAAAGGATACCAATAGAATGAAGCACAATTGATAGCCTTAAATTGAAAAGTTGTATCTGAATCATGAATGAAAACATTTAGGTTTTATGTCCCTTTAAGCCAAGCAGCTTAACTAATAGTCCTAGCTTTCTGGCCTTTGTGATGTCCAGAAAAACAAATGAAAAGAAAGCTTTACATTTTTAGGTGCTTTCAACACTCATCTATCGCTCAATAGAATTTTTAGGAGAACCACAATTTCCTGGTTGATAGTATCTGTAGATATCTACTTTAGAAGTAAAAAAATAACTAGTGTGAAGAACAGCTTTGGCCTCATGAAGTCAGTAAAGAAAGTTTGCAAGACAAAGCTAAAAGCTCAAGCTCTCCTAGAAGAAGAAATGGTCAAAACAAAAAGAACCTCCCAAGATAAAAAAAAATCTAAAGTATGCTTTTGCTAAAAAGGAGGAGATTGAATGACCATCAAAACCAGATCTTGATTCCAAGAGGGTGAAACTAGACAGGTTTAAGTCTCATCAGAGCCAGAACAAAATCTGGAAATTTAGCAATCGCCTTATGGAACAAGATGGATAGAAATGGAATTTAATCCTTAAAGGGACACTGAACCCAATTTTTTTTCTTTCGTGATCTAGATAGAGCATGCAATTTTAAGCAACTGTCTAATTTACTCCTATTATCAATTTCTCTTCCTTCTCTTGCTATCTTTATTTGAAAAAGAAGGCATCTAAGCTTTCTTCTTGGTTCAGAACCCTGGACAGCACTTTTTGATTGGTGGATAAATGTATCCACCAATCAACCCAGGTTGTTCACTAAAAATGGGCCGGCATCTAAACTTACATTCTTGCATTTCAAATAAAGATACCAAGAGAATAAAGAAAATTTGATAATAGGAGTAAATTAGAAAGGTTTCCTAGCCTGAAGGTGTCAATAAGTTATTAGAAAAACGTCTATTAGACAACACACTAAGTATTTAATCACCAGGCCATCAAATTCTGAGTCGAGATACTGATAAAAGAAAGGGCCTTGAGAAAGAGCATTCCTTCTTAGAGGAAATCTCCAAGACAGGCACAAAGACATCTGAACTAGATCAGCAAACCAAATCCTATGAGGCTATGCCGGTGCAATCAGGCCTGCTAAGGCTTGTATCTGGTTGATTTTAGCTATCACTCTGGATAACAATACAAACAAGAACCTTGTTTAATGACAAGGAGACACAGAGCAACTATTAGAGTCAGCTGAGGATCGCAATACCTCGCACAATAATGGGGCATTTTGTGACTCAAGCGTGAGGCCATGAGATCTATCTCCGGCAGAACCAACATTTCACAATCTGGTAGAAAATTCACTAATTCAGAGACCACTCTCCTGGGTGAAGAAACTAGCAACTTAGAAAGTTGGCCTCCCAATAGTTCACACCCAGAATGTGAAGGGCAGAAATCTTGCAAAGTTAACATTCTGCTCAACTGATACAGGAGACTTTCCTCATTGCTAAAGAACTGTAAGTTCCCTGATCAATGATGTAAGCCACTGCTGTGACAGGAATTATCTGACAGGAATTCAAGAAAAGATTCCTGCTTGAAGTCAGGCTAACTCTTGAGAGCCTTGAAGACTGCTCAAAGTAACAGAATATTTATGGATAACCTCGCCTCCTAAAGAGACCACATTGTCTCCATTCTCTGAGACCCCAGACAAATCCCCAACGTAACAGGCTGACATCTATGGAAATGACTACTCACGTTGGCTGAAGAAAAGAGGGTCCTTGAAGCAAGGGATGCTGAATCTGCCACAAAGTTAGTTGTCTTGTCCTGTGGTCTAACAGGATTTACTGAGAGAAAACCTTGTGGTCCCCATTCCAATTAGACAGCTTTATAAATGGAAGAACTAAAGATGAAATTTGAAAATGGAACTGCATCTGAGGCAGCCACAATGAGACACACAACATCCATGCATAGAACAGAAGAAAAACAGTTGAGATCAAGATGAGCGCAGACCTGTTTTAACTTGTCTGCTCTGATCTGTCAGACACAGATAAAAAGTCAATGAATCGATCATGAACCTCAGCAAAAACTAAAGGTCAGAGAAGTTAAAAGTACAGTGTGATAAAAGTGTCCTTTTTAAAATTTAGCCTTAAATGTAGGTAAACTTTGCAAAAACATTGCAGTGCTTTCACAGCTTATGCATACTTACGTAATCCATATTGATCACATAGCTAGGGGTTTTCCCTCACTCCCTAATTAGCCTGCTTAGAGCAAGGAAGTTACTAGCTGACATGTCTGCTGGCTCTGTACTATGCAGTGGGGAAAACTTAGTTTTAAGTAAAGAAATCTGCAGAGCAGAGCACAAAGGAACTAAAGCAGATAAAATCACACAGCCTGTGTCTGGTTCAGAAAAGAAGGCAGAGCAGCAAAACCCTGTTTATGGTTAGACTCAGCATATAAGGTACATATAGCTGAGCAGGGACACACATGACAATTTCGACAAAGCAAATACAAGGTGGAAAAGATACATTTTTCAGAGGGTCTCCCTTCTAAAGGATCAGCTGACAGACCTGAGGCCTGTGCTGAAATAGTTTACGCAATAGTAAAAGGTAAAAAAGAAAAATTAAAAAAAAAAAAAAAAAAAATTAGCTTATAGGGACAGTCTAGTCAAAATCAAACTTTCATGATTCAGATAGGGCATTACATTTTAAACAACTTTCCAATTTAGTTTTTATCATCAAAATAGTTTTCTTGGTATGCTTTGTTGAAAGCCTAAACCTAGGTAGGTTCCTATGCTAACTTCTAAGTACTTGAAGGCCACCTCTCCTCAGGGCATTTTGACCGTTTTTTATAGCAAGACAGCACAAGTCAATGTGTGCCATATAGATAATGTGCTCACTGCCACGGAGTTACCTATGAGTCAGCACTGATTGGCTTAAATGCAAGTCTTTAAAAACAACTGAAATAAGGGGGCAGTCTGCAGAGGCTTAGATACAAGGTATCACAGAGGTAAAAAGTATATTAATATAACTGTAGGTTATGCAATACTGGGGAATGGGTAATAAAGGGAATATCTATCTTTTTAAACCATAACAATTCTGGAGTAGACTGTCCCATTAAGAATCAGAGATAGACTGAAGCAAATAAGCAGTAAACAAGCACAGTTAGTTAACCCCAAAGGAAGAAACAGAAATTACACAATGTGAAACTGAATTATCCCTGAAAATGACAACAGTAACAAGGTAATGTACAGTCAAATAAGCACTGGAATAACTAGCAAAACTGTAAGGGCTACATATTTTACTCAGATAATGAAGGGTTAAATAGATTTGAGTCCCAATTTGAGAAAAAGTGCGGATATGATCAGGGTATCTCACCATATTCACAGGTTCTAAGAGCTTCTCACAACACACTGAGACGATAAAAGCACCAGAGGAACAAAAAAGGAGTAAACAGGACAGCACGCTAAAAAGGCTACCCCTTAGCGCACCTGTGCTACCGGAGAGCACTAAAGCCAAAAACCCAAAGGAAATATCAGAATTTTAGTGCAGGTGAAGGTAAAAAGGGACTGTGTACAGCTTGGCCAGTAACACTAAATTTAAAGAGATAGTAACCTAATCGAAACAAATGTAAAAATGTGTCCAAAAGTGCTTAAAACTGTGAATATAAAAGCTGTATGGTGTATTAATATATGTCCCCAGAATATGTGAATCATGTGTACATGTTCATACAAATAACTAGCGGGCTACAAAAGTGCAAAGTTCTTACTGTCAGTACCTTCGTCCAATGTGCTTACCTCAGCTACTGCAAATTGCTTACAGTAGACAAGCCCATCCTCGGCAGTGCAAGCACGATGCCAAGGATCTGTTACAATTAACAGCATTCCACAACCCAGGGGATTGGTCGATAAATCCACATTTCACCTGGGATGGGGCTGTGGATTCCACAAGGAGCAGCACACTGTAAACCAGGGTATTGGTGGAGAAATCTACATTTCACTTGGGAGGCCTGTGAAATTTCCCACTGAGAAAAGATTTTTTTTTTTTTTTTTTACTGTCTGTCTGATAACTCCCTTCTTAACAAGTAGATCTGCACTTCAACTTTCACCTCACTCCATCAAGGATGCAAATTAAATCACTGAGGATTCAGGTAAAGTGGGAGGGATTAAAATCTCTGGTATGTTGGGATGTCTTTTGCCTCCTCTCCTAGTGGTCAGGAGGGGAATTCCACAGGTAATAACTCACTCTCACAATCTGGTGAAAGAAAGCATTTTCATTAAGTCAACATTTCAGCCTTGAACACACTTCAGACCAAAACTACTTTAAACTCTACAAATCTGATGGTACTTTAAATTTTTTAAGGAATTACAGACCACACATTATGGCTCTGCAGGCATAAACTTTCACCAAAATCCAATAAAATGGAGAGACTAATGACTTGATAATCTAAAGCACTCGTCTGTGGGAAGATTATCTTGACAGTTCTGCAAGGTCCCTCAATTTTATAAAGGCAAGCTGCTATGCTATCATTTCTACAAAACCCAAAAATGGCAGGAGCACCAATGCACTAATGGAAGCTTGCTGATGATTGTTGGCAACACACGTCCCTTGTTATTGGCTCACAACATTGTTAAGTTAGGTACCAGAAGTACTTTTAGTGCATTGCTGCTCGGGAGATGCCTTTAACTCCTTTGCAGAATGTAAACACATAGATAATATGCAAGTAGTAAAAAAACAAGAAAAATGATGCTTATCTGATATATTAATTTCATTCATGCTGGTGAGAGTCCACAATCCATTACTACTGGGATTAAACTCCTTGGCCACTAGGAGGAGGAGAAGATTCCATAAAATTTCCAAGAGCATTTCATCTTCACTGCCAGTGTGACGTGTAGCCAAGAAGGAAAAAGTAGCATAAAAGGTAGGAAAGGACAAAGCAGGAAAAACAAAGGTGCAAAATAAAACTGTCGCCAGAAAAAAATAAAAAAAACTATTGACTCTCACCATCATGAATGAAATTAAATTTATCAAGTAAGAATAAATTTGGTTTTCTTTCATAAGGTAATGAGCGTCCATGATCCATTACTCCTGGGAACAAATACCCAAGCAGTGGAGTCCATGCGTAATCTGGGAGGGTCACAAAATGTTGAAAGGCAGGACCTTTCCCGCCTTCAAGAAAGCCTTATGAATTGAGAGTTTTAACCAAGTAGCTAAAGGATAGCTGTGGCCTTCTGGCTTTTATGTGGGCTTGAGAAATAAATGAATAAATAAGAGGATAGTCTAAAATCCTTTGTAGCCTTCTGGTAACATCTTAAAGCTCTAACTACATCAAAATTATGTAGAAGTCTTTCTTTAGATTTGAGAATTAGGACAAAGAGCAAGAATAATAATTTCCTGCTTTATGTTATCAGAAGACATGACCTTCGGTAAAAAAAAAAAAACAATTTATATCTTACCTGATAAATTCATTTCTTTCATGGTTGTGAGAGTCCACGACCTGTAACATTCCTATCAAGAGTGGGCAAAGTTAGCCAAACTCCATAAAGCCTATAAAAACCCCTCCCACCTCAATCATACCTTAGTTTAACGTATAGCCAAGTGGTGAAGTGTTTAGAAGGAGTAAAAGCCAAAATTAGGAGCAGGAAAAAAGCGCTTAAACAAAAAAAGAAGAAAAAAAAACGGGTGGAGACCCGTGGGATCTTGCCACCATGAATGAAATGATCAGGTAATATATAAATTATGTTTTCTTCCATATAGTTGGTGAGAGTCCACGACCTGCTACATATGGAATCGAATACGCAAGATGTGGAAGTCCACTAGTAACAAAGGGGGGGGGGATTGAAAAACATTCATTTTTGGGTTATGGATTTAATTTCTCAGCGAAAAAAAGCTATGTCTCATTACAAACTCAATATATAGGCACAATTTTTCTACCAAAGTGGGTAAAAATGTAAATGTAGTCTTTTAAACAGCTTTAACTTGATGGAATATCAGATAAGGAGACTCACATTAGAGAGCAGGCAATTCAGAAAATCTTCTGGCAGAAGAGATAGCCAAAAGAAAACACTTTCCATGAAAGCAGTTTAATGTCCAATTTATGCATAGCCTTAAAAGGAGGAGCCTGTAAAACTTTCAATACAAGGTTAAGACTCCAAGGAGGAGAAATAGGCCTAATAACCGTTTTAATTCAGATTAAAGCCTCAACAAAACACAATGAATATCAGGAAGGTTAGCAGTCTTCCTATGAAATAATACAGAAAGAGCAGAGATTTATCCTATCAAAGAACTGGCAGATAAACCTTTATCCAAAACAAACCTGCAAGAACTGAAGAATTCTAGGAATTCTAAAAGAATGCCATGAATAATCATGGTTGATACACCATGAAATATGTTTGCCAAACTTTGCGAAATTCATTTCCTAAAAAAAAAAAAAACCCACAGGCTTGCAAGACTGAATCAGAATGTTAATCAGAGTAGGACAATCCTCTATGACTGAGAACCAAGAGTTCAATCCTCATGCCATCAAGTGTAGCGAATTTAGATCTGGATGAAAAAAGGGACCTTGAGACAGAAGGTCTGGCCTTAGTGGAAGAGGCCATGGCGGGCAACTGCACATTCAGACCAGGTCCGCATACCAAATTATGTGGGGTCATGCTGGGACTATTAGGATTACAAATGACTATTCCAATTTTATCTTGGAAATCACTCTGGAGAGTAGGGTCAGAGGGGGGAAATATATAAAGCAGGCTGGAAAGACCAAGAAACCGCTAGAGAAGTCAATACCTCAGCCTGAGGATCCCTGGACCTCGCAAGGTACCTGAGAAGCTTGTTGTTCAATCGAGAGGACAACAGATCTATTTCTGGTGGGCTTCAGTTTTTTTAAAATCAGATAGTCCTACATCCAGGAGAGTGGCCTCTCCACCAAGATGTATTCTGATGACTGAGGTAGTCTGCCTCCCAGGTGTCTACATTACTACAGTAATGAGGCAGGAATTAGTTTCTGCCCAAGAGAGGCTTTGAGATACTTTATCATGGCTAGGGAATTGAGAGTTCCCCCTTGATGATTGACAAGCTACTGCTGTAACATTGTCAGTGAAAATGGAGATAAGGCTCCCTCTTCAATAGAGGCCAAGCTTGGAGGGACCTTAAGAGTGTACAATGTACCAAAACATTGATTGGTAACCTCCCCTCCCAAGATTTCCAAACTCCTTGTGCTGTCAGAGATACCCAGACAGCTCCCCAACCTAAAAGACTTGCATCTCTGGTGATCACAGACCAGGTAGGACAAGCTTGTTAAAGAGCCTATAAGGACTCCTAGAAAAGGAGACTTTGGTTTGAGGAGAAAGAACTCTTTGTAAAGTTGATTCTCCCACCATGATTGCAAAGAAACAACAAAACCTTGTTGGTATGAGATACTGCTAAAGTTAAAGACGGAGCCTGTACCAAGATATGTCAAGGTATGATGCCACCGAAATACCCTGCGCTCTAATTAAAGACAAAAGTGTCATCAAACTTTTGTAAAAATTCTGGAAGCAGTAGCAAGACCAAGCTAGAGAGCATCAAACTGAAAAAAATTGTCCTTATAGGCAAATCTAAGGAACTGGTGGTGGTCTTTGTGGATGGTACCCAAGTATCATGTACAGATTGCGAGGAGGCCTTCTGAAAATGGCGCAATATGCCTCTTCCAGAAGAGAATCTGGATTGGATGCTGTACCTTCGTACAGCCTTGGTAAAGGAAGAAGGCTTTTTTTTGTCTGTTTAGCCTTGTTCCAATTCCAAAAAGGTTAGACTTCCAAGAAGATCTGGAAGAATCCTCCTTTTGGGAAGAGGACAACAACCTTTGGTTCCTAGATTAATGAAAGGAAAGAAAGTGAGTAGTAATTTCGTTCTTTCCCTTCAGTATACCATGATTTGATCCACAAAGCTCTTCTGTTTAAAGCTGATAATGCCATATTTTTAGCATTGAATCTAATAAATTTAACAATAACATCACAGATGAAAGCATTTGCTGACCTAATAGGCTTTAAATGACAGTGAAACTCTTGATCCATTCAATCATCTGAAATCTGATCAGATTAATTATCGCACCAGAGAGTAGAAGCTGCAGCTACACAAGCAATACTCATAGCTGGCTTAAACAAATAACCCGCTAGAAGTAAAGCCTTTTTGTGAAAAGTCTCCAATTTTCTGTTCATAGGGTCTATAAATAAATACTAAACCCACATTTTTTCTTTCATGTTTAAGATAGAGCATGCGATTTTAAGCAACTTTCGAATTTACCCCTATTATCAATTTTCTTCGTTTTCTTGGTATCTTTATTTGAAAAGCAGGAATGAAAGCTTAGGAGCCAGTCCATTTTAGGTTCGGCACCAGGGTACTGCTTCCTGATTAGTGGGTAAATGTATCATAACAAATGTACCTACTAATAGCCTTTGTGCTATATGAGTTCAATATGTGAATTCATACTTACTTGAACTGCATCCATTCTACTGTGCTTACCAGCTGCAGAAATGACTGCTTTCAGTAGAAAGCCCATCCATCATGGAGCACATCACATTGGGTCATATCAATGACCCAATAGGAGGAGGCTAAGCGTCTGATCCCTGCGACACCAACGGCAGGCTTGTGACTAACTCCTTCAAGGGGAGTAATTATGCCACAACCCAATACTACTATTTCCACTCTGGCTCATAGTAGCAGCTCTCTGAGGGAGAAAAAACATAATTTATGCTTACCTGATAAATTAATTTCTCTTGTGATGTATCGAGTCCACGGATTCATCCATTACTTGTGGGATATTCTCCTTCCCAACAGGAAGTGGCAAAGAGAGCACCCACAGCAGAGCTGCCTATATAGCTCCCCCCTTAGCCCCACCCCCCAGTCATTCGACCGAAGGCTAGGAAGAAAAAGGAGAAACCATAGGGTGCAGTGGTGACTGAAAGTTTCAAAAAATACAAATGCCTGTCTTAGAAAAAAACAGGGCGGGCCGTGGACTCGATACATCACAAGATAAATTAATTTATCAGGTAAGCATAAATTATGTTTTCTCTTGTAAGATGTATTGAGTCCACGGATTCATCCATTACTTGTGGGATACCAATACCAAAGCTTTAGGACACGGATGAAGGGAGGGACAAGACAAGGACCTTTAAACAGAAGGCATCACTGCTTGAAGAATCTTTCTCCCAAAAATAGCCTCTGAAGAAGCAAAAGTATCAAATTAGGAAAATTTGGAAAAAGTATGAAGCAAAGACCAAGTCACCGCCTTACAAATCTGTTAAACAGACGCGTCATTTTTAAAAGCCCATGTAGAAGCCACAGCTCTAGTAGAATGAGCAGTAATTCTTTCAGGAGGCTGCTGTCCAGCAGTCTCATAAGCCAAACGGATGATGCTTCTCAGCCAAAAAGAAAGAGGTAGCCGTAGCCCTTTGACCTTTCCGTTTACCAGAATAAACAACAAACAATGAAGATGTCTGACGGAAATCTTCAGTTGCTTGTAAGTATAATTTTAAAGCACGAACCACATCAAGATTGTGCAATAAACGTTCCTTTTTTGATGAAGGATTAAGACACAAAGAAGGAACAACAATCTCTTGATTGATATTCTTAATAGAAACAAAACTTTCCAAGATAAAAGCTTAATATCTATGTTAATGCATGGATTCAAAAGGAACCCCTTGAAGAACTAAATTTAAGCTCCAAGGCGGAGCAACCGATTTAAATACAGGCTTAATTCTAACCAAAGCCTGACTAAATGCTCGAAGGTCTGGGACATCTGTCAGACGTTTGTGTAGTAAAAAAGACAAAGCAGAGATTTGTCCCTTTAGAAAACTAGCCGATAATCCCTTCTTCAAACCCTCTTGGAGAAAAGACAAAACTCTAGGAATCCTAACCTTACTCCAAGAGTAACCTTTGGATTCACACCAATAAAGATATTTGCTCCAAATCTTATGATAGATCTTCCTGGAAACAGGCTTTCTAGCCTGAATCAGGGTATCAATGACTGACTCAGATAAACCACGCTTTGCTAAAATCAAGCGTTCAATTTCCAAGCAGTCAGACGCAGATAAATTAGATTTGGAAGCGAGAATGGACCCCGGATTAGAAGATCCCGCCTCATTGGCAGAGTCCACGGTGGAACCGAGGACATGTCCACTAGGTCTGCATACCAAGTCCTGCGTGGCCACGCAGGAACTATCAGGATCACCGAAGCTCTCTCCTGCTTGATTCTGGCAACCAGCCTGTAAAACTTTCAATACAAGGTTAAGACTCCAAGGAGGAGAAATGGGCCTAATAACCGTTTTAATTCAGATTAAAGCCTCAACAAAACACAATGAATATCAGGAAGGTTAGCAGTCTTCCTATGAAATAATACAGAAAGAGCAGAGATTTATCCTATCAAAGAACTGGCAGATAAACCTTTATCCAAAACAAACCTGCAAGAACTGAAGAATTCTAGGAATTCTAAAAGAATGCCATGAATAATCATGGTTGATACACCATGAAATATGTTTGCCAAACTTTGCGAAATTCATTTCCTAAAAAAAAAAAAAAAACCCACAGGCTTGCAAGACTGAATCAGAATGTTAATCAGAGTAGGACAATCCTCTATGACTGAGAACCAAGAGTTCAATGCTCATGCCATCAAGTGTAGCGAATTTAGATCTGGATGAAAAAAGGGACCTTGAGACAGAAGGTCTGGCCTTAGTGGAAGAGGCCATGGCGGGCAACTGCACATTCAGACCAGGTCCGCATACCAAATTATGTGGGGTCATGCTGGGACTATTAGGATTACAAATGACTATTCCAATTTTATCTTGGAAATCACTCTGGAGAGTAGGGTCAGAGGGGGGAAATATATAAAGCAGGCTGGAAAGACCAAGAAACCGCTAGAGAAGTCAATACCTCAGCCTGAGGATCCCTGGACCTCGCAAGGTACCTGAGAAGCTTGTTGTTCAATCGAGAGGACAACAGATCTATTTCTGGTGGGCTTCAGTTTTTTTAAAATCAGATAGTCCTACATCCAGGAGAGTGGCCTCTCCACCAAGATGTATTCTGATGACTGAGGTAGTCTGCCTCCCAGGTGTCTACATTACTACAGTAATGAGGCAGGAATTAGTTTCTGCCCAAGAGAGGCTTTGAGATACTTTATCATGGCTAGGGAATTGAGAGTTCCCCCTTGATGATTGACAAGCTACTGCTGTAACATTGTCAGTGAAAATGGAGATAAGGCTCCCTCTTCAATAGAGGCCAAGCTTGGAGGGACCTTAAGAGTGTACAATGTACCAAAACATTGATTGGTAACCTCCCCTCCCAAGATTTCCAAACTCCTTGTGCTGTCAGAGATACCCAGACAGCTCCCCAACCTAAAAGACTTGCATCTCTGGTGATCACAGACCAGGTAGGACAAGCTTGTTAAAGAGCCTATAAGGACTCCTAGAAAAGGAGACTTTGGTTTGAGGAGAAAGAACTCTTTGTAAAGTTGATTCTCCCACCATGATTGCAAAGAAACAACAAAACCTTGTTGGTATGAGATACTGCTAAAGTTAAAGACGGAGCCTGTACCAAGATATGTCAAGGTATGATGCCACCGAAATACCCTGCGCTCTAATTAAAGACAAAAGTGTCATCAAACTTTTGTAAAAATTCTGGAAGCAGTAGCAAGACCAAGCTAGAGAGCATCAAACTGAAAAAAATTGTCCTTATAGGCAAATCTAAGGAACTGGTGGTGGTCTTTGTGGATGGTACCCAAGTATCATGTACAGATTGCGAGGAGGCCTTCTGAAAATGGCGCAATATGCCTCTTCCAGAAGAGAATCTGGATTGGATGCTGTACCTTCGTACAGCCTTGGTAAAGGAAGAAGGCTTTTTTTTGTCTGTTTAGCCTTGTTCCAATTCCAAAAAGGTTAGACTTCCAAGAAGATCTGGAAGAATCCTCCTTTTGGGAAGAGGACAACAACCTTTGGTTCCTAGATTAATGAAAGGAAAGAAAGTGAGTAGTAATTTCGTTCTTTCCCTTCAGTATACCATGATTTGATCCACAAAGCTCTTCTGTTTAAAGCTGATAATGCCATATTTTTAGCATTGAATCTAATAAATTTAACAATAACATCACAGATGAAAGCATTTGCTGACCTAATAGGCTTTAAATGACAGTGAAACTCTTGATCCATTCAATCATCTGAAATCTGATCAGATTAATTATCGCACCAGAGAGTAGAAGCTGCAGCTACACAAGCAATACTCATAGCTGGCTTAAACAAATAACCCGCTAGAAGTAAAGCCTTTTTGTGAAAAGTCTCCAATTTTCTGTTCATAGGGTCTATAAAGAAATACTAAACCCACATTTTTTCTTTCATGTTTAAGATAGAGCATGCGATTTTAAGCAACTTTCGAATTTACTCCTATTATCAATTTTCTTCGTTTTCTTGGTATCTTTATTTGAAAAGCAGGAATGAAAGCTTAGGAGCCAGTCCATTTTAGGTTCGGCACCAGGGTACTGCTTCCTGATTAGTGGGTAAATGTATCATAACAAATGTACCTACTAATAGCCTTTGTGCTATATGAGTTCAATATGTGAATTCATACTTACTTGAACTGCATCCATTCTACTGTGCTTACCAGCTGCAGAAATGACTGCTTTCAGTAGAAAGCCCATCCATCATGGAGCACATCACATTGGGTCATATCAATGACCCAATAGGAGGAGGCTAAGCGTCTGATCCCTGCGACACCAACGGCAGGCTTGTGACTAACTCCTTCAAGGGGAGTAATTATGCCACAACCCAATACTACTATTTCCACTCTGGCTCATAGTAGCAGCTCTCTGAGGGAGAAAAAACATAATTTATGCTTACCTGATAAATTAATTTCTCTTGTGATGTATCGAGTCCACGGATTCATCCATTACTTGTGGGATATTCTCCTTCCCAACAGGAAGTGGCAAAGAGAGCACCCACAGCAGAGCTGCCTATATAGCTCCCCCCTTAACCCCACCCCCCAGTCATTCGACCGAAGGCTAGGAAGAAAAAGGAGAAACCATAGGGTGCAGTGGTGACTGAAAGTTTCAAAAAATACAAATGCCTGTCTTAGAAAAAAACAGGGCGGGCCGTGGACTCGATACATCACAAGATAAATTAATTTATCAGGTAAGCATAAATTATGTTTTCTCTTGTAAGATGTATTGAGTCCACGGATTCATCCATTACTTGTGGGATACCAATACCAAAGCTTTAGGACACGGATGAAGGGAGGGACAAGACAGGGACCTTTAAACAGAAGGCATCACTGCTTGAAGAATCTTTCTCCCAAAAATAGCCTCTGAAGAAGCAAAAGTATCAAATTAGGAAAATTTGGAAAAAGTATGAAGCGAAGACCAAGTCACCGCCTTACAAATCTGTTCAACAGACGCGTCATTTTTAAAAGCCCATGTAGAAGCCACAGCTCTAGTAGAATGAGCAGTAATTCTTTCAGGAGGCTGCTGTCCAGCAGTCTCATAAGCCAAACGGATGATGCTTCTCAGCCAAAAAGAAAGAGGTAGCCGTAGCCCTTTGACCTTTCCGTTTACCAGAATAAACAACAAACAATGAAGATGTCTGACGGAAAACAGAATTTATGTTTACCTGATAAATTACTTTCTCCAACGGTGTGTCCGGTCCACGGCGTCATCCTTACTTGTGGGATATTCTCTTCCCCAACAGGAAATGGCAAAGAGCCCAGCAAAGCTGGTCACATGATCCCTCCTAGGCTCCGCCTACCCCAGTCATTCGACCGACGTTAAGGAGGAATATTTGCATAGGAGAAACCATATGGTACCGTGGTGACTGTAGTTAAAGAAAATAAATTATCAGACCTGATTAAAAAACCAGGGCGGGCCGTGGACCGGACACACCGTTGGAGAAAGTAATTTATCAGGTAAACATAAATTCTGTTTTCTCCAACATAGGTGTGTCCGGTCCACGGCGTCATCCTTACTTGTGGGAACCAATACCAAAGCTTTAGGACACGGATGAAGGGAGGGAGCAAATCAGGTCACCTAAATGGAAGGCACCACGGCTTGCAAAACCTTTCTCCCAAAAATAGCCTCAGAAGAAGCAAAAGTATCAAACTTGTAAAATTTGGTAAAAGTGTGCAGTGAAGACCAAGTCGCTGCCCTACATATCTGATCAACAGAAGCCTCGTTCTTGAAGGCCCATGTGGAAGCCACAGCCCTAGTGGAATGAGCTGTGATTCTTTCGGGAGGCTGCCGCCCGGCAGTCTCGTAAGCCAATCTGATGATGCTTTTAATCCAAAAAGAGAGAGAGGTAGAAGTTGCTTTTTGACCTCTCCTTTTACCGGAATAAACAACAAACAAGGAAGATGTTTGTCTAAAATCCTTTGTAGCATCTAAATAGAATTTTAGAGCGCGAACAACATCCAAATTGTGCAACAAACGTTCCTTCTTTGAAACTGGTTTCGGACACAGAGAAGGTACGATAATCTCCTGGTTAATGTTTTTGTTAGAAACAACTTTTGGAAGAAAACCAGGTTTAGTACGTAAAACCACCTTATCTGCATGGAACACCAGATAAGGAGGAGAACACTGCAGAGCAGATAATTCTGAAACTCTTCTAGCAGAAGAAATTGCAACTAAAAACAAAACTTTCCAAGATAATAACTTAATATCAACGGAATGTAAGGGTTCAAACGGAACCCCCTGAAGAACTGAAAGAACTAAATTGAGACTCCAAGGAGGAGTCAAAGGTTTGTAAACAGGCTTAATTCTAACCAGAGCCTGAACAAAGGCTTGAACATCTGGCACAGCGGCCAGCTTTTTGTGAAGTAACACAGACAAGGCAGAAATCTGTCCCTTCAGGGAACTTGCAGATAATCCTTTTTCCAATCCTTCTTGAAGGAAGGATAGAATCCTAGGAATCTTAACCTTGTCCCAAGGGAATCCTTTAGATTCACACCAACAGATATATTTTTTCCAAATTTTGTGGTAAATCTTTCTAGTTACAGGCTTTCTGGCCTGAACAAGAGTATCGATAACAGAATCTGAGAACCCTCGCTTCGATAAGATCAAGCGTTCAATCTCCAAGCAGTCAGCTGGAGTGAAACCAGATTCGGATGTTCGAACGGACCCTGAACAAGAAGGTCTCGTCTCAAAGGTAGCTTCCAAGGTGGAGCCGATGACATATTCACCAGATCTGCATACCAAGTCCTGCGTGGCCACGCAGGAGCTATCAAGATCACCGACGCCCTCTCCTGATTGATCCTGGCTACCAGCCTGGGGATGAGAGGAAACGGCGGGAACACATAAGCTAGTTTGAAGGTCCAAGGTGCTACTAGTGCATCCACTAGAGCCGCCTTGGGATCCCTGGATCTGGACCCGTAGCAAGGAACTTTGCAGTTCTGACGAGAGGCCATCAGATCCATGTCTGGAATGCCCCACAGCTGAGTGACTTGGGCAAAGATTTCCGGATGGAGTTCCCACTCCCCCGGATGCAATGTCTGACGACTCAGAAAATCCGCTTCCCAATTTTCCACTCCTGGGATGTGGATAGCAGACAGGTGGCAGGAGTGAGACTCCGCCCATAGAATGATTTTGGTCACTTCTTCCATCGCCAGGGAACTCCTTGTTCCCCCCTGATGGTTGATGTACGCAACAGTTGTCATGTTGTCTGATTGAAACCGTATGAACTTGGCCCTCGCTAGCTGAGGCCAAGCCTTGAGAGCATTGAATATCGCTCTCAGTTCCAGAATATTTATCGGTAACAGAGATTCTTCCCGAGACCAAAGACCCTGAGCTTTCAGGGATCCCCAGACCGCGCCCCAGCCCATCAGACTGGCGTCGGTCGTGACAATGACCCACTCTGGTCTGCGGAATGTCATCCCTCGTGACAGGTTGTCCAGGGACAGCCACCAACGGAGTGAGTCTCTGGTCCTCTGATTTACTTGTATCTTCGGAGACAAGTCTGTATAGTCCCCATTCCACTGACTGAGCATGCACAGTTGTAACGGTCTTAGATGAATGCGCGCAAAAGGAACTATGTCCATTGCCGCTACCATCAACCCGATCACTTCCATGCACTGAGCTATGGAAGGAAGAGGAACGGAATGAAGTATCCGACAAGAGTCTAGAAGTTTTGTTTTTCTGGCCTCTGTCAGAAAAATCCTCATTTCTAAGGAGTCTATTATTGTTCCCAAGAAGGGAACCCTTGTTGACGGAGATAGAGAACTCTTTTCCACGTTCACTTTCCATCCGTGAGATCTGAGAAAGGCCAGGACAATGTCCGTGTGAGCCTTTGCTTGAGGAAGGGACGACGCTTGAATTAGAATGTCGTCCAAGTAAGGTACTACAGCAATGCCCCTTGGTCTTAGCACAGCTAGAAGGGACCCTAGTACCTTTGTGAAAATCCTTGGAGCAGTGGCTAATCCGAAAGGAAGCGCCACGAACTGGTAATGTTTGTCCAGGAATGCGAACCTCAGGAACCGATGATGTTCCTTGTGGATAGGAATATGTAGATACGCATCCTTTAAATCCACCGTGGTCATGAATTGACCTTCCTGGATGGAAGGAAGAATAGTTCGAATGGTTTCCATCTTGAACGATGGAACCTTGAGAAACTTGTTTAAGATCTTGAGATCTAAGATTGGTCTGAACGTTCCCTCTTTTTTGGGAACTATGAACAGATTGGAGTAGAATCCCATCCCTTGTTCTCTTAATGGAACAGGATGAATCACTCCCACTTTTCTAAGTATCAGAGCTCCTCTCACATGCGACTGCATGCCATGCCTCTCAAAAACAAGTGCGCAACACCGGCGCGAAAATGAGGCTCTGCCTATGCTTTGGGAAAGCCCCTAAAGAATAAGGTGTCTAAAACAGTGCCTGCCGATATTATATATCAAAATACCCAGATAAAATGATTCCTCAAGGCTAAATATGTGTTAATAATGAATCGATTTAGCCCAGAAAGAGTCTACAGTCTTAATAAGCCCTTTTTGAAGCCCTTATTTACGATCGTAATAAACATGGCTTACCGGATCCCATAGGGAAAATGACAGCTTCCAGCATTACATCGTCTTGTTAGAATGTGTCATACCTCAAGCAGCAAGAGACTGCTCACTGTTCCCCCCAACTGAAGTTAATTGCTCTCAACAGTCCTGTGTGGAACAGCCATGGATTTTAGTGACGGTTGCTAAAATCATTTTCCTCATACAAACAGAAATCTTCATCTCTTTTCTGTTTCTGAGTAAATAGTACATACCAGCACTATTTTAAAATAACAAACTCTTGATTGAATAATAAAAACTACAGTTAAACACTAAAAAACTCTAAGCCATCTCCGTGGAGATGTTGCCTGTACAACGGCAAAGAGAATGACTGGGGTAGGCGGAGCCTAGGAGGGATCATGTGACCAGCTTTGCTGGGCTCTTTGCCATTTCCTGTTGGGGAAGAGAATATCCCACAAGTAAGGATGACGCCGTGGACCGGACACACCTATGTTGGAGAAATCTTCAGTTGCTTGTAAGTATAATTTTAAAGCACGAACCACATCAAGATTGTGCAATAAACGTTCCTTTTTTGATGAAGGATTAAGACACAAAGAAGGAACAACAATCTCTTGATTGATATTCTTAATAGAAACAAAACTTTCCAAGATAAAAGCTTAATATCTATGTTAATGCATGGATTCAAAAGGAACCCCTTGAAGAACTAAATTTAAGCTCCAAGGCGGAGCAACCGATTTAAATACAGGCTTAATTCTAACCAAAGCCTGACTAAATGCTCGAAGGTCTGGGACATCTGTCAGACGTTTGTGTAGTAAAAAAGACAAAGCAGAGATTTGTCCCTTTAGAAAACTAGCCGATAATCCCTTCTTCAAACCCTCTTGGAGAAAAGACAAAACTCTAGGAATCCTAACCTTACTCCAAGAGTAACCTTTGGATTCACACCAATAAAGATATTTGCTCCAAATCTTATGATAGATCTTCCTGGAAACAGGCTTTCTAGCCTGAATCAGGGTATCAATGACTGACTCAGATAAACCACGCTTTGCTAAAATCAAGCGTTCAATTTCCAAGCAGTCAGACGCAGATAAATTAGATTTGGAAGCGAGAATGGACCCCGGATTAGAAGATCCCGCCTCATTGGCAGAGTCCACGGTGGAACCGAGGACATGTCCACTAGGTCTGCATACCAAGTCCTGCGTGGCCACGCAGGAACTATCAGGATCACCGAAGCTCTCTCCTGCTTGATTCTGGCAACCAGACGTGGGAGGAGAGGAAACGGTGGGAATACATAAGCCAGATTGAAAACCCAAGGCACTGCTAGAACATCTATCAGCACCGCCTTGGTATCCCGAGACCTGGACCCGTAACGAGGAAGTTTGGCATTCTGACAGGATGCCATCAGATCCAAATCTGGCGTGCCCCATAGCTGAATTAGCTGGGCAAACACCTCCGGATGAAGTTCCCACTCCCCCGGATGAAAAGTCTGACGACTCAGGAAATCCGCCTCCCAGTTCTCTACTCCTGGTATGTGGATCGCTGATAGATAGCAAGAGTGATCCTCTGCCCATCTAATTATTTTGGTAACTTCCATCATCGCTAGAGAACTCCTTGTTCCTCCCTGATGATTGATATAAGCTACAGTCGTGATGTTGTCCGACTGAAACCTGATGAATTTGGCCGCAGCAAGCTGAGGCCACGCCTGAAACGTATTGAAAATCGCTCTCAGTTCCAGAATGTTTATCGGAAGAATCGATTCCTCCCGAGACCATGAACCCTGAGCTATCAGGGAGTTCCAGATTGCACCCCATACTAACAGGCTGGCATCTGACGTTACTATGAACCACTCTGGCCTGTGGAAACACATTCCCTGAGATAGGTGGTCCTGAGACAACCAATCCTGAGACAACCACCAGAGAAGAGAATCTCTGGTCTCCTGGTCCAGATGCAGTTGAGGAGAAAAATCTGCATAATCCCCATTCCACTGTTTGAGCATGCTTAGTTGCAGTGGTCTGAGATGTAGGCGGGCAAAAGGAACTATGTCCATTGCCGCTACCATGAGACCGATTACCTCCATACACTGAGCCACTGAAGGCCGAGGAATGGAATGAAGAGCTCGGCAAGTGGTTAAGATCTTCGATTTTCTGACCTCCGTCAGAAAAATTCTCATTTCCACCGAGTCTATCAGAGTTCCTAGAAGGAAACTTTTGTTTGAGGGAAGAGAGAACTCTCCCTTATGTTCACATTCCACCCGTGAGATCTCAGAAAAGCCAACACGGTGTCCGTATGAGATTTGGCCAGCTGCAAAGTTGACACCTGAATTAAGATGTCATCCAGATAAGGCGCCACTGCTATGCCCCGTGGACGAAGAACCGCCAGAAGGGACCCTAGCACCTTGGTGAAAATTCTGGGAGCTGTGGCCAACCCGAAGGGAAGGGCCACAAACTGGTAATGCCTGTTTAGAAAGGCAAATCTGAGAAATTAATGATGATCTCTGTGAATAGGGATGTGTAGATAAGCATCCTTTAAATCCAAGGTAGTCATATATTGACATTCCTGGATCAGAGGAAGAATAGTCCGAATGGTCTCCATCTTGAAAGATGGAACTTTGAGGAACTTGTTTGGAATCTTGAGATCCAAGATTGGTCTGAAAATTCCCTCTTTTTTGGGAACCGCAAACAGGTTTGAGTAAAATCCTAGCCCCTGCTCCTCTCTTGAGACTGGGCGGATCACCCCCATGGTATATAGGTCTTCTACACAGCGTAAGAACGCCTCTCTCTTTGTATGGTTTGCAGACAATCGAGAAATGTGAAATCTCCCCCTTGGAAGGGAGTTCTTGAATTCCAGAAAATATCCCTGGGACACAATTTTTAAAACCCAGGGATCGTGAAAATCTCTTGCCCAAGCCTGAGCAAAGAGAGAGAGTCTGCCCCCTACTAGATCTGGTCCTGGATCGGGGGCAACCCCTTCATGCTGTCTTGGTGGCAGCAGCGGACTTCTTGGGCTGTTTACCCTAGTTCCAAGTCTGGTTAGGTCTCCAGACTGACTTGGATTGTGCAAAATTTCCCTCCTGCTTTGAAGTAGAGGCAGTTGAAACGGGACCACTTTAAAAGTACAGAAAGGAACGTAAATTATTTTGCTTAGCCCTTGTCTTAATTGATCTATCCTGAGGAAGGGCATGACCCTTCCCCTCCAGTGATGTCTAAAATAATCTCTTTCAGTTCAGGCCCAAAAAGGGTCTTTCCTTTGAAAGAGATGTTCAAAAGCTTAGATTTAGATGACACATCAGCAGACCAGGACTTAAGCCATAACGCCCTGCGTGCTAAAATGGCAAGACCTGAACTTTTTGCCACTAATTTAGCCAGTTGAAATGCGGCATCTGTAATAAAAGAATTAGCCAATTTAAGAGCCTTAATTCTATCCAAAATCTCTTCTAAAGGAGTCTCCATCTGAAGAGCCTCTTCTAGAGCCTCAAACCAGAAAGCAGCTGCAGTAGTTACAGGAACGATGCAAGCAATAGGTTGAAGAGAAAAACCTTGATGAACAAATATTTTCTTCAGAAGACCCTCTAATTTTTTATCCATAGGATCTTTGAAAGCACAACTGTCCTCAATAGGTATAGTTGTATACGCTTAGAGTAGAAATAGCTCCCTTCACCGTAGGAACAGTCTGCCATGAGTCCCGCAAGGTGTCAGATATAGGAAACATTTTCTTAAAAACAGGAGGGGGAGAGAACGGAATACCTGGTTTATCCCACTCCTTAGCAATAATATTTACAATCCTCTTAGGGACTGGAAAAACATCAGTGTAAACAGTAACCTCTAAATACTTATCCATTTTACACAATTTCTCTGGAACTACTATAGGGTCACAATCATCCAGAGTTGCTAATACCTCCTTAAGCAATAAACGGAGGTGTTCAAGTTTAAAATTAAAAGCCGTCATATCAGAATCTGTCTGAGGAAGCGTCTTTCCTGAATCAGAAATCTCTCCCTCAGATAACAAATCCCTCACCCCTTCAGAGCATTGTGAGGTCATATCAGATACGGCTACTAAAGCGTGAGATAGCTCAGCATTTTTCCTTAACCCAGAACTATCCTGCTTTCCTTGTAAACCAGGCAGTTTGGATAAAACCTCTGAGGGTTGTATTCATAACTGTGGCCATGTCATGCAAAGTAAATGAACCTGTCGCACTAGAGGTACCTTGCGTCACTTGCGTGGGCGTTACTGGTTGTGACACTTGTGGAGAGCTAGAAGGCGAACCCTCATTTGCATCTGACAGAATCATTTAAAGCTCTATTTTTAAATGCTAACATATGATCCTAATAATTTATAGGCATATCAGTACATTTGGGACACATTCTAAGAGGGGGTTCCACAATGACTTCCAACATATTGAACAAGGATTTTCCTTGGTATCAGACATGTTAAACAGGCTAGCAATGCAACAAGCAAGCTTGGAAAACACTTTAATCAAAGTAAAAAAACACTTAGAAATAAAACGGTACTGTGCCTTTAAGAGAAAAAAAAGCTGCACAAGTTCTGCAAAACAGTGTAAAAAAGCAATAAACTTAATGACATTTTTACAGCAGCATCCTACAGCCTTAGTAACTTTGCACAACTATGCAAATAACCAATTGACCCATTAATGGCAAAACCGGATTGAAAAAACATCAAAACCAGTAAAAAAGACTTTCAGCACCCTGCCACAGCTTTGCTGTGGCTCCTACCTGCCCTTCAGAACGATTAGTAGGGAAAAAAAAACGCCTTTACAACCCTCAAACACAGCAGGAACCCCTGGAGAAGCAGTTGGATGACTCAGAAAAAAAGAAAACTGCACAACTGAGGCCAAAAATAGGCCCCTCCCACCTCACTCATTTTTTGAGGCCTAGTAAAAGAAAACACCTGAGTGTTTTCTAAATAATTATGTGAGTTAAAAAACCCAAACACAAGCCACAATGACCCCTCAGTCCCTTGCAAAAAACGTTTAAAATGCTTTCCTTTTGAAAAATAAAAACATTTTTATCTTTTAAAAATGGTGTCACCAGTAACAAACAAACAAGCCCTTCAAGTAAGCTGAAACTTCTATGACTTTAATCAAAGTAAATCAAATGAAATACAGCTTACCCTTCCCTTATGGGAATATTACCAGCCTTTTCTAGAATTAACACAGTCTGTATAGAAAAATATAGCCTGAACATACCTCATATGCAGCTTAGCATGCAAACTGTTCCCCCAACCGAAGTTTTTCCTGTACTCTTCAGCCCTTGTGAGAACAGCAGTGGATCTTAGTTACAAAGTGCTAAGATCATAAACCTCCTTGTAGAAATCTTCATCCCTTTTCTGCCAAAGAGTAAATAGTACACACCGGTACTATTTAAAATAAACTTTTGCTTGAGAAAATAAAAAACATTTTTGTCACCACACTCATTACCATTTCCTAGCAGTTAGAGTAGGCAAAGAGAATGACTGGGGGTGGAGTTAAGGGGGGAGCTATATAGGCAGCTCTGCTGTGGGTGCTCTCTTTGCCACTTCCTGTTGGGGAGGAGAATATCCCACAAGTAATGGATGAATCCGTGGACTCGATACATATTACAAGAGAAATTGGCCTCAAATCAGTCTGAGGACTCGAAACTAAGAATCTAGAGAAGCTAAATTCTTTACCTTCCACCTGGGAGGCAAAGTTATGACTGGCAAACCAGTAAGGAGGGAGGGACGAAGTGCTCTTGGACATTCTAGGAATCTTTGTGGCCAGGAGTTGAACCCAAGGAGTAATGGATTGTGAACTCTCACCACCTTGTGAAAGAAATCGAAAAATACTGTAATTGAGCATTTTCATTTTTTAAATTTTTTTTATATAAAACATACTTTCCCACTGATAAATACAGTAACTATGAGAAAATACATGTTGGCTTAACATTTTTTTTTTTTTTTTTTTTGCAAAAGGTAGTAAAACATAGGTTATGATTAACATTTTTGCTCTTACCTGTGCATCAATATCTATGGAAGGATAGATTGGTAGCATGGCTGAAGGAGATACGATGGGGCTTGGCGTTGGTGTCTGAGGTTGGGATATGGAAGTCGCAATGCTGTGAGTAGGAGTGTTTGAGATAGCAGATGTTCTTCCACTCACTGCTGTTGAATAAAATGTCTACACTTAGTAAGGCTAGAAAAAGATTAAATCGTGAAATTGAAAAAATTAGGAAATAAGACCATGTATCTTTTTGTAAAATGTACAACTATAACCACTGTGGTACTGTAACAGGCTATCCAAAGTAAACCAAAGTCTGAAGAAGAAAAAAAAAAAAGAAGAAGGATGGGGTTAAAATAAGTATTCCATTTAAGACCTTCAAGAGAAAAAATATCAACATAACCATGTCTGCATCAGTGTATCTAAACCACTATAGTAATAAATATCCAATTGTACAATTTTCACCACAACCCAAAAAAATATATAAATATAACTTGGATTTAGACTAAGCTTTTTTTGGCAGGACCCCTCTTTTGTATCAGTATGTACTGGCAAGTCCGTTAGCAATACAATTAAAGTAAAATAATCTAAATGTATTGTATTATGTGCTCTCTTGCCCATGTATTTATTGCTACAGATTATGGTGGAATATGCGGGGGTCTTATTAGTTTTCAGTTTACACCTAAAACCACTTTCCATAAGTAATACACTGATCTCCTAAAGGGATACTGAACCCAATTTTTTCTTTCATGATTCAGATACATCATGCAATTTTAATTAATTTGCTAATTTATTCCTATTATCAATTTTTCTTCATTCTTTTGGTATCTTTCTTTGAAAAAGCAGGAATGTAGGCTTTACGAAACAGCACATCTTTGGTTCAGTACCTGGGTAGCGCTTGCTGGTTAGTGTCTAAATGTAGCTATCAAGCATTTGCTGACCTAATAAGCTTCCAACGACAGTGAAACTCTTGATCCATTCGATCATCTGAAATCTGATCAGATACATTATCGCACCAGACAGTAGAAGCTGCAGCTACACAAGCAATACTCATAGCTGGCTTAAACAAATAACCCATTAGAAGAAAAGCCTTTTTATGAAAAGTCTCCAATGTTCTGTCCATAGAATCTTTAAAATGATACTAAACCCAAATTTTTTATTTCACGATTCGGATAGAGCGTGTGATTTTAAGCAACTTTCTGATTTACTCCTAATATCAATTTTTCTTCATTCTCTTGGTATCTTTTTTTGATAAGCAGGAATGAAAGCTTGCTTAGGAGTCGACCCATTTTAGGTTCAGCACCTGGGTACTGCTTGCTGATTGGTGGGTAAATGTAGCCACCAATAAGCAAGCACTATCCAGGGTGCTGAACCAAAAATAGGCTGGCTCCTAAACTTTTATTCCTGCTTTTTTAAATAAAGATCTTAAGAGAATGAAGAAATATTGATAATAGGAGTAAAATAGAAAGTTGCCTAAAATTCCATGCTCTATCTGAATAATTTAATAAAAAAATTGGGTTCAGTATCCTTTTAAGCAAGAGGGCTATACTGTTGAAAGAAAATTATTTACAAAATATTCAAGGCGGCAACAGAGAAAAAGGGGATAGCTTTACTGTATCCAACTTATTTAAAAAGGGACAGTAAAGTAAAAATCAAATATTTATGTTTCAAACAGAGCAAGCAATTTACTTCCATTGTCAAATTTGCTATGTTCTCGTGGAAGGGCCTGGGCTACAATAGAGGCAGACAAGGCGTCCGCCTAAGGGCACTCATGTGGGGGTCAATTTTGGTGAATGACAATTTTTTCTTGATGTGCTTATTTTAATATTTTGCTGCCCAACTTGTGCTTCATAGTAGGGACCATATGTGGTGGCATAATGGCTAGAATGGTAGTAGACCCCCCCACCCCCCGAAACATATGGAAGCCCCCCCACCCCCCGAAACATATGGAAGCAGAGTGTGAAGGTCAACATTCATAAAAGTTGGTGAAAGCAGTGGAACCCACAGCCTAATGGGTATTACTGGGGCTGATGGGCAATACAACTTTTCATATACACTGTGTACAGTAACTTGTGTGTGGGTGTGTTTGTGTATGTTGGGCTTGAAAAATGTACACGTATGGTAAAATTCATTAAGATGAATTTGCAGCTTCTGAGAACTTGAAGTTCAGGCTTGCAAGAGTGAGTCTACAACAAAAAATTTCAGAAGCAGTATCTGCATCTTATCTTAGGTTGTAGAAAAATTCACCTCAAACTCGCTTGTTTGGGGTGACTGACAGGCCCTGCTCCTATGCAATTAGATACCAAAGAGTAGAGGGAAGGACTGAATAAAACAAATTATGCTTACCTGATAATTTAATTTCCATCTGTAGGAGGAGAGTCCACTGCTTCATTCATTACTTGCGGCAATTTAGAACCTGGCCACCAGGAGGAGGCAAAGACACCCCATCCAAAGGCTTAAATACCTCCCCCACTCCACTCATCCCCCAGTCATTCTGCCAAGGGAACAATGAACAGTAGGAGAAATATCAGGGTATAAATGGTGCCCGAAGAATAAAATTAAGTTAAGGTCCACCCACCGGAGAAATGGGCGGGAGCAGTGGACTCTCCTCCCACAGATGGAAATGAAATTATCAGGTAAGCATAATTTATGTTTTCCATCTTAATGGGAGGAGAGTACACTGCTTCATTCATTACTTGTGGGAACAAATACCCAAGCTCTAGAGGACACTGAGTTAAATAAACGGGAGGGCAAAAGGAGGAGGACCCTAAACTGAGGGCACCACAGCCTGCAGAACCTTTCTCCCAAAAACTGCTTCCGCCGAAGCAAAGGCATTAAATTTATAAAATTTTGCTAAAGTATGTAAGGAAGACCAAGTTGCCGCCTTACAAATCTGCTCCATAGAGGCCTCGTTCTTAAAGGCCCAAGAAGAGGCACAGCTCTAGTTGAGTGGCCCGTAATCCTCTGAGGAGGCTTGTGTCCCACTGTCTCAAAGGCCAGACGGATCATGCTCCTCAACCAAAAGGATAGAGGAGTGGCAGAGGCCCTCTGCCCCTTGCACTTCCCCGAATACACAACAGACTAAGTCTGTCTGAACTCCTTCGTGGCCTGAAGATAAAACTTCAAAGCCCGAACTACATCCAAATTATGAAGCAACCTTTCCTTTGAAGAAGGGTTAGGACACAAAGAAGGGACTACTATTTCCTGATTGATGCTACGATTCGACACACCCTTGGAAGAAACTCCAATCCAGTGCAAAGAACAGCCTTATCAGCGTGAAAAACCAGGTAAGGAGACTCACATTGCAAGGCCGCCAACTCAGACTCTGCGTGTCGATGCAATAGCAAGCAGGAATAGGACTTTCTATGAAAGACTCTTAATATCAAGCGCATGCATAGGCTCAAACTGAGCCCTCTGCAGAACCTTAAGAACCAAGTTCAAGCTCCAAGGAGGAGCCAAATTTCTACAGACAGGTCTGATCCTAACCAGAGCCTGAACAAAGGACTGAATGTCAGGAAGCTCCGCAAGCTTCTTGTGTAACAGTACAGATAAAGCTGAAATCTGTCCCTTTAGGGAACTGGCGGCAAGACCCTTATCCAGACCGTCCTGGAGAAACGCCAAAATCCTAGATACCCTAACCTTGTACCAGGGATAGCCCTGTTCCTCACACCAGGACAAGTAGGTCCTCCACACCTTATGATATAGATGCGCCGAGTGACCGGCTTCCTGGCCTGAGTGTATCAATCACTGTTTCCGAAAATCCTCTCTTGCCTAAGACTAGATATTCAATCTCCACGCAGTCAGACTCAGAGAATCAAGATTTTGGTGTAGAAAGGGACAATGAACCAGCAGATCTCTGCGACAAGGTAACCTCCATGGAGATGATGAGATCTCCACCAGATCGGCAAACCACATCCTCCGCGGCCATGACAGAGCAATCAGAATAGCTGAAGCTTGCTCCTGCTTGATGCGGACCACTCCACAAGGCAGAAGAGGCAACGGTGGAAAAATGTAAAGTAGGTAGAACTCCCAGGGCACCGCTAAGGCAACCATCAGCTCCACCTGGGGATCCCTGGACTGCAACCCGTATCTGCGTAGCTTGCAGTTGAGTCTGGACGCCATGAGGTCTATCTCTGGCGTCCCCCATCTGTTGCAGATCTCCGTGAACACCTCTGGATGGAGAGACCATTCCCCTGGATGAAACGATTGTCTGCTTAGAAAGTCCGCTTCCAGTTGTCCACACCCGGAATGTGGATAGCTGAGAGCGAATGATGGTAGGTCTCTGCCCATTCCAGAATCCGAGATACTTCCCTCATGGCTAGGGAGCTTCTCGTTCCCCCCTGATGGTTTATGTAAGCCACAGAGGTAATGTTGTGAAACTGAAATCTGATGAATCGGGACGACCCCAGAGGGGGCCAAGCTCTCAGAGCATTGAATATCGCCCGAAGTTCCAGAATATTTATTGTAAACTCAATTCCTCTCGAGTCCATCTGCCATGTGCCTTTCTGGCACCCCAAACAGCTCCCCATCCTGATAGACTTGCGTCCATGGTCACAATTTCCCAGGATGGTCTCAAGAAGGATGTCCCCTGGGACAACTGCCCCGGGCGGGTCCTCCAAGAGAGGGATTCCCTCATTTGGTAGTCCAGAGATATCGGTTGGTATATATCTGAATGATCGCCGTTCCATTGTCTCAACATGCACAGCTGAAGAGGCCTTAAAATTGGAACCTGGATGCTGGATAACATGAGCCCGATCACCTCCATACACCTAGCCACAGATGTCCTTGAAGAGGTCTGAAGGGCCAGACAGTTGGACACAATCTTGTAACGTCTCTGATCTGTCAAGAATATCTTCATGGCTGAAGAATCTACCCAGGAACTCAACCCTGTTGCTGGGGACCAGGGAATTCTTTCCTTTGTTTATCTTCAACCAATGGGACCGAAGGAGAAGAGCCCTCGAGTGATCGTCCTCAAGAATGTAGGACGGAGCCTAGACCAGGATATCGTCCATATAAGGAGCCACTGCAATACCCCCGGCTCTTGCTACCGCAAGCAGAGCTCCCAGAACCCTTTTAAAGACCCTTGGGGCCATCGCCAGACCAAACAGTAGGGCCACAAACTGAATGCAAATCTTAGGAACCTGAAGTGATCTTTGTGGATTGGAACATGAAGGTAAGCATCCTTCAGATCTATAGTTATGAGTAGTGAGTGAGTAGTGAGTGAGTAGTGAGGGAGTAGTGAGGGAGCTAAAAGAAGCTAAAAGGAATCTTAAACTAGATATAATGGTGAAAAAGTTATGATATATCTCACAAAAAGTGAGACCCAGATGATATTAATAACCTCAAAGGTACATATACAATACTGACCTGTGCTTAGTATATTGTGTACAGATGTATTACTTATAATGAAGTATAGGGGCAATAGTCTATGGATAATATAACGGAGGGTATTTATTAAACACATTTTTTAGGAATGTAATGTTTTTATTACTCAAAATTGAGCCAGTTATATGTCTCAAACCAATAACCAAGGGGTGTTAGTAAAAAAAAAAGTGCAAAGTGCTAAAAAGTGTAATCCACTACTATATCTAAACATCCACTACGTGTGAGATATGTTATGTAATAATAATATACTAAAATTAATGAGTCTTCAATTAGTGTACAAACTTAAATTAATACAGTATGTGACCAGACCCTTATTGGATCGGAATATTAGCATCAAAACTAAAATCAGTGAATAAATAACTGTGATAAATACGAGTGAAATAAATCATACATACATTTTATAATAACTGAATCTGAAAAGATTTCATAAATTCTATATAGACTAGGGGACGTCTCCCCTAGTTTATGTGGAATTTATGAAATCTTTTAATCCTTGCATATTTTTTTTTTTAACTCTTTGAGCGTTCAGTTATAATAAAATGTATGAATGATTTATTTCGCTTGTATTTATCACAGTTATTTATTCACTGATTTTAGTTTTGATGCTAATATTCCGATCCAATAAGGATCTGGTCACATACTGTATTAATTTAAAGGGACAGTCTACACCAGAATTTTTATTGTTTTAAAAGATAAATAATCCCTTTATTACCCATTCCCCAGTTTTGCATAACCAACACAGTTAAAATAATATACTTTTAACCTCTGTGATTATCTTGTATCTAAGCCTCTGCAAACTGCCCCTTTATTTCAGTTCTTTTGACAGACTTGCAGTTTAGCCAATCAGTGCCTGCTCCCAGATAACTTCACGTGCACAAGCACAGTGTTATCTATATGAAATACGTGACCACCCTCTAGTGGTGAAAAACTGTAAAAATGCATTCTGAAAAGAGGTGGCCTTCAAGGTCTAAGAAATTAGCATATGAACCTCCTAGGTTAAGCTTTCAACTAAGAATACCAAGAGAACAAAGCAAAATTGGTGATGAAAGTAAATTAGAAAATTGTTTAAAATTACATTCTCTATCTGAATCATGAAAGTTTATTTTGGCCTGGACTGTCCCTTTAAGTTTGTACACTAATTGAAGATTCATTATTAATTTTAGTATATTATAATTACATAACATATCTCACACGGAGTGAATGTTTAGATATAGTAGTGGATTACACTTTTTAGCACTTTGCACTTTTTTTTACCAACACCCCTTGGTTATTGGTTTGAGACATATAACTGGCTCAATTTTGAGTAATAAAAACATTACATTCCTAAAAAATGTGTTTAATAAATACCCTCAGTTATATTATCCATAGACTATTGGCCCTATACTTCATTATAAATAATACATCTGTACACAATATACTTAGCACAGGTCAGTATTGTATATGTACCTTTGAGGTTATTAATATCATCTGGGTCTCACTTTTTGTGAGATATATCATAACTTTTTCACCATTATATCTAGTTTAAGATTCCTTTAGCTTCTTTTAGCGCCCTCACTACTCACTCACTACTCATAACCAATTTGAAAAGACAGAAGGATCTTTTCTTTAAGTGAGGTGTTTGGAATATCATATTTCCAGCGCTCTACTTACTCACCCATATAACATTCAGATCTATAGTTGTCATGAATTGCCCCTCTTGAACTAGGGGCAAAATTGATCTGATCGTCTCCATCTTGAACGATGGGACTGATAGAAAATTGTTTAGGCACTTTAGGTCCAGAATTGGGCGAAATGTGCCCTCCTCCTTTAGGAGCACGAAAAGGTTTGAATAATACCCCAGACCTCTTTCTGCCAGAGGGACTAGGACGATTACTCAGATGAGAGATCCCTCACACACCCTAGGAAGGTGTCTCTCTTCTCTGGTCTTGATATATTTGACAGGAGGAACCTGCCTCTGGGCGGATGGGACCTGAATCCCATCCTGTAACCTTGGGCTACGACCTCCAGAATCCAAGGGTCCTGAATGTCTCTTTATCCAGGCCTCCGCAAAAAAAGATAGTCTGTCCCCTAGGCGATCCAAGGACAGATCGGGGCCCACCCCTTTATGCCAATTTCGTCTCAGTGGGCTTCTTGTTCTGCTTGGATTTGTTCCAAGAATTAGCTGGCTTCCAAGATCCCTTGGACTGCTCTGACTTTGCGGCAGGCTGCTGGTGCTGAGAGAAAAGTAGACCCCTTAGGTTTATTCTTCTTAGCCTGTGAAAAGAAAGCAACCTTGCCACCCGTGACTGTAGATATGATGGAATCCAGGCCCGGACCAAACAGAACTTTCCCCTTGAACGGGAGGGAAAGCAATCGATACTTGGAAGTCATGTCAGCAGACCACGACTTCAACCACAGAGCCCTACGGGCTAGAACAGAAAAACCTGATATCTTAGCATTCAGGCGAATAATCTGCATATTTGCATCACAAATTAACTAATGTGCTACCCTTAAGGCCTTAATTCGTTCCTATATCTCCTCGAGGGGAGTCTCCACCTCGACCATGGCTGACAGAGCGTCACCCCAATAGGTAGCCGCCACAGACACCACAGCGACCGCCGCCGCTGGTTGAAAAACGAACCCTGTGAGTTGGAACATCTTCCGCAGCATGGACTCCATCTTTTTATCCATGGGTTCCTTGACGAAGAGCTATCCTCTAGCGGTATAGTCGTTCTCTTAGCGAGCATGGAGATAGCAACATCAACCTTAGGAAGGGCCCCCCACAGCTCAAGCTGCGAGTCCGGAACGGGGAATAGCTTTTTAAAAGAAGTAGAGGGGAGTAAAGGACGAACCAAGTTTCTCCCATTCATTCTTAATATTAGCCATCATAATGGGGCCTGGGAAGGCCTGAGGCACTACCCTGTCCTTGTAAACCCTATCTAGCTTAGGGATCAAAGGTTCCTCCGGCAATTTCGGCTCAGAAACCTCCAACATAGCAAGCACTTCTTTCAGCAGAAATCGCAAATGCTTCATCTTAAACTTAAAATCTGGTTCCTCCGCAGATGGAGGCCTGGAAGTAGCTGATTCAGACCCAGAAATGACGTCCTCCAACAAGTCGGAGTTGTCCTCATCAGTGGATAATCTTCCCTGGAACGGATAGCAATGCACCTTTTCGCTTGCACTTAGTAGGGCATGGTAAGGCATTAAAGGCTGCAAAAACCTCTGTTTGTAACTGATCAGCTAAGTCTGGCAGCCAAAGGGCCCTTCCCACCGGAGGATTAGTAGTGCCCTGGGGAGCTGCCTGTGCAATCGGAAATGAGTGTAGGGAACGCACCTCGCGGGACGGAGAACCCTCAGAGGTGGACGGCTCAGTTGAACTAAATATCTTATTCTTTTTAGATATAGCCATATTGTCAAAGCATGTGGAAAAGAATTGAGCAGTCGGTTTGACCGAAACCTCCTCACAATAGACACAGTTAATAGGTTTAGATAAAGAGGGAGTACCCTCTAACATAGAGTCCTACATAGCTTGCGCCTTTATTGCGGACTAGATAGAATTTAAATGGCACCTTTATATTCCAATGGCCAGGGCACTCACCACCTGCTATGACCCGGACCAACAGCCTTTTCTCTGCTGCAGGAAATATAGCTGCAAACAGAGAACCAGCCTTAACCAGAAGCATGTGGACATGTTGAGATTTTTGCATTTCAATGCAAAGTTTCTGAAAGAGTGAATAACAGAATGTTATTAACAGTGATAGTCTAACTCTTTCTAGTTCTACCTCTTTTGAAACAGTTTGTGGTTTTGTTTTGTTTAATTATAAAACTGTAAGTTTATATTTGTAACACTCATTATGTGGATTTTATTTAAAACATAGAAAACTATTATTGATTCTCTTTTTATCCGATTAGTCGATTAATCGAAAAAATAATCGGCCGATTAATCGATTATGAAAATAATCGTTAGTTGCAACCCTAATTCTGATCAATAAGGAATATTGGGAGAGGCTGGGAAAGAAGTGCTTGTTGAAGATTGTGGTATAAGTGCATATATGAATCAACAGGAAAATCAGCTTAACAACCTTACAATGAAAAAGAAGAGAAGAAAAAATGTAAACCTCAAAGATATATTGTCAAGCTGTGGACAAACCCACTAGTAAAATGTCTAGGAGAATTTAATAATGTTGCAAAAAAATCCTGGAAGAGAGAGAGAGAGAACATTTTCTGCGGATTATGGTAAAACTATTACACCAAAGCAAAAAACATAATTTATGTAAGAACTTACCTGATAAATTCATTTCTTTCATATTAGCAAGAGTCCATGAGCTAGTGACGTATGGGATATACATTCCTACCAGGAGGGGCAAAGTTTCCCAAACCTCAAAATGCCTATAAATACACCCCTCACCACACCCACAATTCAGTTTAACGAATAGCCAAGAAGTGGGGTGATAAAAAAGTGCGAAAGCATATAAAATAAGGAATTGGAATAATTGTGCTTTATACAAAATCATAACCACCACAAAAAAAGGGCGGGCCTCATGGACTCTTGCTAATATGAAAGAAATGAATTTATCAGGTAAGTTCTTACATAAATTATGTTTTCTTTCATGTAATTAGCAAGAGTCCATGAGCTAGTGACGTATGGGATAATGACTACCCAAGATGTGGATCTTTCCACACAAGAGTCACTAGAGAGGGAGGGATAAAATAAAGACAGCCAATTCCTGCTGAAAATAATCCACACCCAAAATAAAGTTTAATGAAAAACAGAAGCAGAAGATTCAAACTGAAACCGCTGCCTGAAGTACTTTTCTACCAAAAACTGCTTCAGAAGAAGAAAATACATCAAAATGGTAGAATTTAGTAAAAGTATGCAAAGAGGACCAAGTTGCTGCTTTGCAGATCTGGTCAACCGAAGCTTCATTCCTAAACGCCCAGGAAGTAGATACTGACCTAGTAGAATGAGCTGTAATTCTCTGAGGCGGAATTTTACCCGACTCAACATAGGCAAGATGAATTAAAGATTTCAACCAAGATGCCAAAGAAATGGCAGAAGCTTTCTGGCCTTTCCTAGAACCGGAAAAGATAACAAATAGACTAGAAGTCTTACGGAAAGATTTCGTAGCTTCAACATAATATTTCAAAGCTCTAACAACATCCAAAGAATGCAACGATTTCTCCTTAGAATTCTTAGGATTAGGACATAATGAAGGAACCACAATTTCTCTACTAATGTTGTTGGAATTCACAACTTTAGGTAAAAATTCAAAAGAAGTTCGCAACACCGCCTTATCCTGATGAAAAATCAGAAAAGGAGACTCACAAGAAAGAGCAGATAATTCAGAAACTCTTCTAGCAGAAGAGATGGCCAAAAGGAACAAAACTTTCCAAGAAAGTAATTTAATGTCCAATGAATGCATAGGTTCAAACGGAGGAGCTTGAAGAGCTCCCAGAACCAAATTCAAACTCCAAGGAGGAGAAATTGACTTAATGACAGGTTTTATACGAACCAAAGCTTGTACAAAACAATGAATATCAGGAAGAATAGCAATCTTTCTGTGAAAAAGAACAGAAAGAGCAGAGATTTGTCCTTTCAAAGAACTTGCGGACAAACCCTTATCTAAACCATCCTGAAGAAACTGTAAAATTCTCGGTATTCTAAAAGAATGCCAAGAAAAATGATGAGAAAGACACCAAGAAATATAAGTCTTCCAGACTCTATAATATATCTCTCGAGATACAGATTTACGAGCCTGTAACATAGTATTAATCACGGAGTCAGAGAAACCTCTTTGACCAAGAATCAAGCGTTCAATCTCCATACCTTTAAATTTAAGTATTTCAGATCCTGATGGAAAAAAGGGCCTTGTGACAGAAGGTCTGGTCTTAACGGAAGAGTCCACGGTTGGCAAGAGGCCATCCGGACAAGATCCGCATACCAAAACCTGTGAGGCCATGCCGTAGCTACCAGCAGAACAAACGAACATTCCTTCAGAATCTTGGAGATTACTCTTGGAAGAAGAACTAGAGGCGGAAAGATATAGGCAGGATGATACTTCCAAGGAAGTGATAATGCATCCACTGCCTCCGCCTGAGGATCCCGGGATCTGGACAGATACCTGGGAAGTTTCTTGTTTAGATGGGACGCCATCAGATCTATTTCTGGAAGTTCCCACATTTGAACAATCTGAAGAAATACCTCTGGGTGAAGAGACCATTCGCCCGGATGCAACGTTTGGCGACTGAGATAATCCGCTTCCCAATTGTCTACACCTGGGATATGAACCGCAGAGATTAGACAGGAGCTGGATTCCGCCCAAACCAAAATTCGAGATACTTCTTTCATAGCCAGAGGACTGTGAGTCCCTCCTTGATGATTGATGTATGCCACAGTTGTGACATTGTCTGTCTGAAAACAAATGAACGATTCTCTCTTCAGAAGAGGCCAAAACTGAAGAGCTCTGAAAATTGCACGGAGTTCCAAAATATTGATAGGTAATCTCACCTCCTGAGATTCCCAAACTCCTTGTGCCGTCAGAGATCCCCACACAGCTCCCCAACCTGTGAGACTTGCATCTGTTGAAATTACAGTCCAGGTCGGAAGCACAAAAGAAGCCCCCTGAATTAAACGATGGTGATCTGTCCACCATGTTAGAGAGTGTCGAACAATCGGTTTTAAAGATATTAATTGAGATATCTTCGTGTAATCCTTGCACCATTGCTTCAGCATACAGAGCTGAAGAGGTCGCATGTGAAAACGAGCAAAGGGGATCGCGTCCGATGCAGCAGTCATAAGACCTAGAATTTCCATGCATAAGGCTACCGAAGGGAATGATTGTGACTGAAGGTTTCGACAAGCTGTAATCAACTTTAGACGTCTCTTGTCTGTCAAAGACAGAGTCATGGACACTGAATCCATCTGGAAACCCAGAAAGGTTACCCTTGTCTGAGGAATCAAAGAACTTTTTGGTAAATTGATCCTCCAACCATGATCTTGAAGAAACAACACAAGTTGATTCGTATGAGATTCTGCTAAATGTAAAGACTGAGCAAGTACCAAGATATCGTCCAAATAAGGAAATACCACAATACCCTGTTCTCTGATTACAGACAGCAGGGCACCGAGAACCTTTGTAAAAATTCTTGGAGCTGTAGCTAGGCCAAACGGCAGAGCCACAAATTGGTAATGCTTGTCCAGAAACGAGAATCTCAGGAACTGATAATGATCTGGATGAATCGGAATATGCAGATATGCATCCTGTAAATCTATCGTGGACATATAATTCCCTTGCTGAACAAAAGGTAAGATAGTCCTTACAGTTACCATCTTGAACGTTGGTATCCTTACATAACGATTCAATATTTTTAGATCCAGAACTGGTCTGAAAGAATTCTCCTTCTTTGGTACAATGAAGAGATTTGAATAAAACCCCATCCCCTGTTCCGGAACTGGAACTGGCATAATTACTCCAGTCAACTCTAGATCTGAAACACATTTCAGAAATGCTTGAGCTTTTACTGGATTTACTGGGACACGGGAAAGAAAAAATCTCTTTGCAGGAGGTCTCAACTTGAAACCAATTCTGTACCCTTCTGAAACAATGCTCTGAATCCAAAGATTGTGAACAGAATTGATCCAAATTTCCTTGAAAAAACGTAACCTGCCCCCTACCAGCTGAGCTGGAATGAGGGCCGCACCTTCATGTGGACTTAGAAGCAGGCTTTGCCTTTCTAACTGGCTTGGATTTATTCCAGACTGGAGATGGTCTCCAAACTGAAACTGCTCCTGAGGATGAAGGATCAGGCTTTTGTTCTTTGTTGAAACGAAAGGAACGAAAACGATTATTAGCCCTGTTTTTACCTTTAGATTTTTTATCCTGTGGTAAAAAAGTTCCTTTCCCACCAGTAACAGTTGAAATAATGGAATCCAACTGAGAACCAAATAATTTGTTACCCTGGAAAGAAATGGAAAGTAAAGTTGATTTAGAAGCCATATCAGCATTCCAAGTTTTAAGCCATAAAGCTCTTCTAGCTAAAATAGCTAGAGACATAAACCTGACATCAACTCTGATAATATCAAAAATGGCATCACAGATAAAATTATTTTTTTTTTTTTCTCTTTTTTTTTCTTGTTTTTAAAAAAAAAAAAAAAAAAAAAAAAAAAAAAAAAAAAGGGAAAGTAAGAGAAAAAACCCCTCCGACACCACCCCACTCAATGTTTCCTATGTATAATATCTAATTCAATCTTGAAATTATTCTCTGTGACTGGTAATCCATGATGCCGGAAATTCATCATGTACCACTAACTCCATAAAGCTATCTGAACTTAAAAACGGGGATAGTATTCGTTTTTGAATAGAAGGTAAATATGACTTGATTATTGGTAGCCAATCTAGCAAGAATCTTTTTATTTTATTTTCTTTGGCGGATTTTAAATGAAAAGACTCAAAAATTATTTGGTTTTGTATTCCCTGAGTAAGCATTGAAAAAGAGGGGGCCGATTTCGCTTTCCAGTTTTTTGCTATAAGATGTCTAGTCGATAATATAATTGAGGACAACGTTTTTAGTCTCAAAGGAGAATTGCTAAGTTGGATATTGAGAAAAATAATACTCTCTGGTTTGAACAGAATGTCAACACCGTAATGTTTTTTTAACCAGAAGGATAATTTTTTCCATAATTGTATCAATCTTGGGCAGTAATAAAACATATGCAATAAATCTGCTTTAGGATATGAGCAGCGAGGACAGTTAGCGGAATGTGAGATATACATTTTTGACAGTTTAACTGGTGTTATATAGAACCTATTTAGTATTTTGAAATGTGCTTCTTTCCAACTTGATGGGACTCGGCTCCTATTAACCAAGCTACAGCTCTGTTCTATTTCTCCCTCTTCTAGATTGGGACAATCTCGTGACCAAAAAATAAAAGTGCTATTAAGAAAAATAAGGCTCTGTTTATTCAACATGATATCGTACATAAGAGAAATTGAGGGTAATCCTATTTTGAATTTCAAGATACATTTTTTAATATCAGACCATGCCAGAGACCGGTCCAGGCCCCATGATTGGTTACTGACATAATGTCTTAGTTGAAAATAAGCAAACATGTCCTTTCTAGGGAGGCCGAATTGGACAACGAGAGACTCAAATGTATGGATGAACCCATCATTATGAAAAATTTGATACATATTTGTAAGTCCTTGGTGGGCCCATCTTTTGAATACGGCCTGTGTATGTCCTGTAGAGAAATCTATCGTGCCAATAATCGGGAGAAATTCGGAAAAAGAATAATCTAGTCCTAGGAGAGTACAAAGTTTTTGCCAGGCTTTAATAATATTTTTTATCTTTATCAGTCTACTAATATTAGAAGGTAGATCTTTATATGAACAGTGTAAACTAGCTTTGATAGAGAAAGGATATGTCATAAAACTTTCCATAGACAGACAAGAAAATGTATTTGTGTCTGCTAACCAATCTATAGCAATTTTGGCTAAACACGCGATATTATATAATTCGATATTAGGTAAGGCAAGACCGGCTGAACCCCGAGGGTGCATTAATTTTCTTAATGCGATACGTGGTTTTTTGTTCTTCCAGATAAATCTGGAGAATATAGAATATAATTTCCGTAAATCGGAAGCAAGAAGGAATAAGGGTAGGTTCTGCAACGGATATAAAAGTCGTGGGAATATAATCGTCTTGATGACATTGACACGAGCAGACAGTGAAATAGGTAACGATACCCAACTTTCTAAGTCAATTTTAATTTTTTGTATAAGAGGAGGTATATTGAGTTTATACCAGAGTTTAGGGTTAGCATGAATATGGATACCTAGATATTTCACTATTTCCGACGTTCTGAAAGGATGGATACAATTTGAGAGCCTATTTTCCTTGATCCACATTAGTTCACTTTTATTGTAGTTAATTTTATAGCCGGAAAAAGAGCTAAAGGTATTCAAGCTTTTCATTACACTGGGGATTTCCTGTGCTACATTATCTAAAAAAATGAGAAGATCATCTGCATATATAAGAAGTTTTAAGACTTGGGTGCCAAACCTAATACCTGTGATTGTCTCCCTAAGCCAAATTGCTAGCGGTTCTAAAGCAATGTTAAATAAAAATGGTGATAGGGGGCAGCCTTGTCTTGTACCTCTTCCTAGTACCAGCGGAGCGGACAAATTATTGTTGATGAGAAGGTATGAAATAGGATTGTTATAAATATTATGTATAAATTGTGTGAATTGATTTTTAAAGCCAAATTCCTGAAGAGATCTAAATAGATAGTTCCATATAATCGCGTCGAAAGCTTTTTCGGCATCCAGGCTAACTAAAGCTATATCCTGACCAGGTTGTTCCTGTTCACTTTTATCAGCATTCGATAGGTAGTCTATACAAGTCAAAAGTTTACGAATATTTTTAGAAGAGTTTTGTGTGGACATAAAACCTGTCTGGTCAGGGTGAATTATTTTATCAAAAGAGATTGCAAGTCTGGAGGCTATGATAGAAGTTAAAATTTTATAATCTGTATTAAGAACAGATATAGGTCTATATCTTTCTTCAATATTAATGAAATAATAGCTGCTGTAAAATTTTTAGAGATCTGTTGATTTTTACTGAAATAATGGTTAAACAATTTTTCCAGTGTCTCTACTATCTCTTCCGATAAGATTTTAAAAAATTCGGCCGGTAAGCCGTCAGGTCCAGCTGCTTTATTGGATTTGGTTTTATCTATTGCTTTCTTTATTTCATCTTGCGTTATCGGGCTATTTAGAGCGGACAGATCCGTGTCTTCTATTTTAGGGATATTCATCTTAGCCCAAAATAATTCTTCCTGTAATGTGTCAGTTTCCCTATTTGTATAAAATTGTTGATAATATGAGTGAAAAAAATCCCCAATTTCTTGGGAGTTTGTGTATTTATTATTATCTTCTCTTATGGTCAGAACAACATTTTTTTTTTTCCTATTTTTTGTCAGCTTAGCCAAATATTTAGCGGAGCACCCATGAAAACTTTTATAGTAGAGATTAATTTTCATTTCTTCTTCTTGTATTTTTTGTCTTATTACAATATCCCTTTCCTGTCTGGCTTTAAGATAATTCCTCCAATTTAGATCATTTCGGATATTAATATATTTTTTATATGTATTTTTGACTAGATTAGACATATAACTTTCTTGAGCAGTCGCTTTCTTTTGCTTAGAACACATATAGGCTTTAATCTGGCCTCTTAGAACCGCTTTTGCGGCTTCCCAAAATATCTCTATCTTATTAAAATAAGAAATATTATTGGCACAATAGTCTCTCCATGTTTGTTTTAGCCATAAGGAAAATCTTGCATTATTATACAGATATCTAGGGAAATGAAAATTTTGATTCTTACTCTTGTTTTGAGTTAATGAGGGAAGCAAGACCGATATACTGGCATGGTCCGAAATGACAATATCATTTATCTGAGGATCTATCTGAAAGATTGATAACGTTTCAGAGACTAGGATATAATCAATCCTTGAAAATGTTTTATAAGTTTTAGATTCGCACGTGAACGCGCGTGTATCAGGATTAATAATTCTCCAAATATCAACTAGTTTCATCCCATAGCAAAAGGATTTGAAATATTTAGCTTGTCGGTCATATTCTTTTTTATTTCTAATGTCAAGTCTATCAAGTTCAGTACATATTGACATATTAAAATCGCCCCCAACTATAACGTGCTGATTTATATAAGGGAATAATTTAGTCTGGATTAGACTCCAGAATTTGGAAGAAAAGTTATTTGGAGCATATAGGTTACATAATAGTAGTTTTGTGTTGTGGATTTGAATGTGAAGTAATATGAATCTAGTCTTAGGGTCTTTTTCAATGTTTAAGATTTTATACGCGAGGTTTTTGTTAATTAGAATAGCTACTCCACTTTTTCTGATTGAACAGGGGGTGGCTATGACTTCACCGACCCATTTAATTTTTAATTTAGGGATTTCAATGTCTTTAAGATGAGTTTCTTGTAGAAAAGCGATACTGGGATTTAGCTTACCTAATCTTTGAATAATCGCTTTACGCTTTATTGGTGACGTTATCCCTCCGACATTCCAGGAAAGGAGTTTAAATTCCTCAGCTAACCTTAAACCTGTAGAAATAATTGTCTATAAAAATATTTACATTTTTCTCTACCTTTTTTGTCTAGAGCTGGTTTAAGTAATGTATCAAACAGGAAAAAACTATCCTCATCTGAGAGTGGTGGGGGGGGGGAGGGGGAGAGAGAAAAAAAAAAAAAAAAAAAAAAAAAAAAAGGAAAAAGAAAAAAAAAAAAACCCAAAGGAAGACAAGAGAAAAGAAGGGCCCTACCAAAAAAGGACCGACTAAAAGTACGACTGACACTACCATTATGAACTATCAGCTATATATTTTTGCGCTACCTCTATGGAATCAAGAGTTATCCTATTACCATCTTTTATTATTACAATTCTTGCAGGATAAAGCAAACGTGCATTCTCTCCTCTGTTGATCAATTGGGTACAATACGGAGCCATGTTTTTTCTTTTAAGGGTAGTTTCATTTGAAAAATCTTGGAATAGCAGAATTTTCTTGCTAGCTATAGTAAATGTTTCCCTTTCCTTAAAGAGTTTAAGCATTTGAATTTTGTCTTGAAATCTGAGCAATTTAAATATGCATATTCTATGTCTGGTTGTACCATCTTGGTTGGTCCTTCTGGGACCAATTCTATGGGCTCTTTCTATTGATAACGGGAGTTGTTGTGGAGGAAAACCTAGAGCTTGTGGGAGTAGAGTAGATGTAAAATGTAGTAAATCTTCATATTCGGGGGTGTCAGGTAGTCCGACAATTCTTATGTTGTTTCGCCTGGAGCGATCTTCTAGGTCCTCCAGGCGGTTTTGTAAGTGGCTAATTCTAGTGTCATATTTTTGCAATACGCTTTCATGTGTGTTAACTAGGTCCTCTAGATCAGAGATTCTGGTTTCTGCCTCTGAAATTCTATTAGCAAACTGTTTTACTTCAGTAGAAATAAGATCTAATCTGGATGTGATATTTGACAGGTCTTTTTTAATAGAGTCAAATTGTGGTAAGAATAATTGGCTCAACTGTGTCATTAGAGTTTGTGTATCAGGAGGATTGACCAGAGCTTCTGATATGAAGTCTGAACTAGCATCCATTTGTTTGCTTTTTTTGTCTTTAGGTTTTGCAGGCATTGTGGGTGAGTGTTGTTTCACCTGCGTGACAAATCTTTCCATTAAAGTGTGGGAAGTGTAAAAAGTAAAGTGAATGTATATTTATCAGGGATTCGGGTGAGTGGGGGGACGGGTACTGTGTAACACTACGCAAAAACAAAAGGAAAAAAAAGGACAGCCCCTGGGAGGGCAGACAGTGTTTTTCTTACAGTGAAAGGGGAAAAAAAAAAGAAAAAAGTGGCAAAAATAGAGTGAAAAGTGTTTTTTTTTTTTTTTTTTTTTTTTTTCTCTTTTTTTTTTTTTTTTTCCTTTTTTTATGTGTATTAAACCGGTGTAGCTAGAGCCTATTGATATTAATAGATATGATATCTATGACAAAAAGATATTTGTTTGTCCTGATCTACAGATACTAATCTTGTTCAGACAAAATTTAAGATATTTGACTTCTTAGCATATATACTTACTACTTTAGTTAATTGCTTTTAACAGCCATTTGGTATACAAAGACAAAAAGACAGAAACCATATACACTTTACACAATAATAGATAGGTAAGCATATTTTGATTTAGTTAGTTGCTAGAATTGACCCTCTAAGAGATGCCTAAGACAGGTTATATGTAACATAAAGAAAACCATAAAAAAAGCAGATAACCATCTAATTATACGGGCCTAGACCATCTATGATATCAGATTATTATAGTAAGCACATAACTTTTTGCGCACTGGAGCATAATTTAACAGGATTTGTGCTCTTTTACTCTTTTTCTTCCCTTTTTCTTTGTGTATATATAACTATGACTTTAGCTTGCTAAGATAAAGCGATAAGATATAGAAAAAACAGCTATTGTCTTATTCTACTAAAGTTACTTAATGCAAAATAAGTATCAAGCACGGAAAATGAGAAGGATGGGGAAGAAAAAAAAAAAACAGTAGGGAACCAACTTAAAAAAGTACTTGCATGTCCAGAGATAATGGAGACAGTCCTGTCTTAACAGATTCTTGCCAAGACCAGTTAACAGGGATACTGCTAGACAACTAAATGACTAGGTAGATTTGTGAAAAAGCCAGATGGGCAGTGGTAACAATCCGTATGACCGCTCCACGGAGAGAGGGGGAAAAAAAAGAATCTTCTAGATGTTGAGGATTCCTCTGGTTAAAAGATCCATTTTCTTCTCCATAGGGTCAGCAAAACATAACTCCTGCGGTTCAAAAGATTTCTTTTACAAGCTTATAGGCAGATCGGAGGCCTCTCCACCTCGAGAGCAGCAAAAGGTACCTATCGCCTTGACGACCTGGTAACTTCTTGTTCGATATAGTCCCTTAGAGCCGGAAAGAAACTGACAGTCACTCACTATTATTTTCCTGCTATAGGGATAGACTGGTCTGATAAGCGTCTATAGTTTCTCTTGTGGACTGTGGGTAACCTAGCAGTTTCACCGGCCGACGGCATAGAAGCAGTACCTACAGAGCACTGAGCTGTGGCCTTTATATGCTGGTAGTAGGCAGTTAATGCTGTAGCGATGACAGTACCCGCAGATCACCAAGCTGTGGGAACGGCACCTGCAGGCCGCCAGACTGCGGCTTTTGTAGAAGCAGGAAATACCTATCGCCTTAACAGACCTGCGACTTCTCGCTTTGTATGCGCCCTTGGGACCGGGCAACAGCTGATAGTGACTGACTTTGTTGTTCCGCTGTAAGGGTAAGCTGGTCTGTTGAGCGTCTGTAGCTTCTCCTCTCGACTGTAGGTAACCAGGCGGATTCACCGGCCCGCGGTACGGGAGCAATACCTGCGGATCACCAGACTGTAGCTTTTATGTGAAGGTAATAGACCATTCGTGTTGTAGTGAGCGTAGATTATTCAAGGCAAGGTGAGTCTCACTTCGAGGTTGCGTCTGAAGGATGTCATTTAGACATGGTGTGGGGCCTTCGTCGGACAGTCTCCGCGGACCCGAAGGGCTTACACCACTCGAGCTGTGACCGTGGCGAGTCGGCCTTACGCCACTCAGGGACTTCGGCGCCTGTGGACCGGTTTTCAGGTACACGTATCCGCTCAGCAGTAGGTCCAAGATGCTGGCTAGGAAATAGGCTTTGCGGTTAGCATAGAGCGCTCAAACTAGCGAGCCGGCGTTGAAGCAGCATGGCTCTGTGAGCACCGCCCCGGAAGTCCGACGTTTTACACAGATAAAATTATTAGCATGCTGAAGAAGAATAATAATATCATGAGAATCACGATGTGTTACTTGTTGCGCTAAAGTTTCCAACCAAAAAGTTGAAGCTGCAGCAACATCAGCCAAAGATATAGCAGGTCTAAGAAGATTACCTGAACACAGATAAGCTTTTCTTAGAAAGGACTCAATTTTCCTATCTAGAGGATCCTTAAACGAAGTACCATCTGACGTAGGAATAGTAGTACGTTTAGCAAGGGTAGAAATAGCCCCATCAACTTTAGGGATCTTGTCCCAAAATTCTAATCTGTCAGACGGCACAGGATATAATTGCTTAAAACGTTTAGAAGGAGTAAATGAATTACCCAAATTATCCCATTCTTTGGAAATTACTGCAGAAATAGCATTAGGAACAGGAAAAACTTCTGGAATAACCACAGGAGCTTTAAATACCTTATCTAAACGTTTAGAATTAGTATCAAGAGGACCAGAATCCTCTATTTCTAAAGCAATTAGAACTTCTTTAAGTAAAGAACGAATAAATTCCATTTTAAATAAATATGAAGATTTATCAGCATCAACCTCAGAGACAGAATCCTCTGAACCAGAGGAGTCATCAGAATCAGAATGATGATGTTCATTTAAAAATTCATCTGTAGGGAGAGAAGTTTTAAAAGATTTTTTACGTTTACTAGAAGGAGAAATAACAGACATAGCCTTCTTTATGGATTCAGAAACAAAATCTCTTATATTATCAGGAACATTCTGCACCTTAGATGTTGAGGGAACTGCAACAGGCAATGGTACTTTACTAAAGGAAATATTATCTGCTTTAACAAGTTTGTCATGACAATCAATACAAACAACAGCTGGAGAAATAGCTACCAAAAGTTTACAGCAGATACACTTAGCTTTGGTAGATTCAGCACTTGACAGCGATTTTCCTGTAGTATCTTCTGGCTCAGATGCAACGTGAGACATCTTGCAATATGTAAGAGAAAAAAACAACATATAAAGCAAAATTGATCAAATTCCTTAAATGACAGTTTCAGGAATGGGAAAGAATGCCAAAGAACAAGCTTCTAGCAACCAGAAGCAATAAAAAATGAGACTTAAATAATGTGGAGACAAAAGTGACGCCCATATTTTTTCGCGCCAAATAAGACGCCCACATTATTTGGCGCCTAAATGCTTTTTGGCGCCAAAAATGACGCCACATCCGGAACGCCGACATTTTTGGCGCGAAATAACGTCAAAGAATGACGCAACTTCCGGCGACACGTATGACGCCGGAAACGGAAATAGAATTTTTGCGCCAAAAAAGTCCGCGCCAAGAATGACGCAATAAAATGAAGCATTTTCAGCCCCCGCGAGCCTAACAGCCCACAGGGAAAAAGTCAAATTTTAAGGTAAGAAAAAATGGTCAAATCAAAATGCATTATCCCAAATATGAAACTGACTGTCTGAAAATAAGGAAAGTTGAACATTCTGAGTCAAGGCAAATAAATGTTTGAATACATATATTTAGAACTTTATAAACAAAGTGCCCAACCATAGCTTGGAGTGTCACAGAAAATAAGACTTACTTACCCCAGGACACTCATCTACATATAGCAGATAGCCAAACCAGTACTGAAACGAGAATCAGCAGAGGTAATGGTATATATAAGAGTATATCGTTGATCTGAAAAGGGAGGTAAGAGATGAATCTCTACGACCGATAACAGAGAACCTATGAAATAGACCCCTTAGAAGGAGATCACTGCATTCAAATAGGCAATACTCTCCTCACATCCCTCTGACATTCACTGCACGCTGAGAGGAAAACCGGGCTCCAACTTGCTGCGGAGCGCATATCAACGTAGAATCTAGCACAAACTTACTTCACCACCTCCATCGGAGGCAAAGTTTGTAAAACTGAATTGTGGGTGTGGTGAGGGGTGTATTTATAGGCATTTTGAGGTTTGGGAAACTTTGCCCCTCCTGGTAGGAATGTATATCCCATACGTCACTAGCTCATGGACTCTTGCTAATTACATGAAAGAAACTACGTTTTGACTACATCAAGACACTCAATTTTGAGAACAACCTCTAGCTCTTACAAGTCAACAAAGGTTGAAAAGGACATTTAGAATATAAAAGATTTAGCAATCAAGGTGTCAGTGCCAAATCTTCCTGATTTATTACAAATCCAGTTTTAAGGTCATTTTGGGGATATTGTCCCAAGGTTGTATGAGATTCAGGAAAAGAAATACTGAAATAAACCTGGAAGATGAAAAGCGCCTGACTAACTATAGATTTCTTCTCAGAAATAAGACTAAGGAAATAAAAAGCACCCTTTCAACTAGCATTAAATAAACAATTTTACAAACATTCACCTTTTTAAAATAAAACAAAATGTTTATTCCTAATTGGAGGTAAAAGGTAAAGACATGTGAAGGGTAACTTCAATGAAAATCTGAATAAATGTCCGAGGCATAAGAAAAAGCTGTATAATTTCACAAGAAGAATACATATAATTAAGATAGACCTTCTGCATACAAAGTTTTGAGTTTAATATATTCAGAAAGCATTACTTATAAAAGTACGCTATAAATAGGAAAATCTATTATCCCAAAAGGTAACGAGTTTAATTTTAATATATCCTAGAAACCCCTCCCCCTAGCTTCTAAAAAGAGACAAGCAAATACATTAAAGTTAATTTCCCTTTTCCTGGAGTAATGAATATGTCCTCACCATAGTGAAGGATATTGCAACGTCTTTCATTGATATACCAGAAATATTAAACATTAGCTTTTTTTTTTTCCTGTTAACCACTGCTTGACAAACCAAGGGGCCCGCCTTATATTTTACTACTGGCACTAAACTTTTTAAGATCATTTACAGATCCCCGCATATAAATGCCCTTGGTGAATTAAGGGAGTAGTTGGACCCATGCTGCAAAGTGTACTAACATTTCTTTTTTATTAATTTCTTGATGTTGAGAGTCCACAATCCATCACAAGCCGGGTACAAGTCCCTGCCCAGCAAGGAGGCAAAACACCTCTACCAATTTGAGGGCTTTGCCCCGCCCCCCTTTTGCATACTCTCCCACTAAACTTCAGTTAAAGCATTTGAAAGGGCAGAAAAAGGACAAAGAGCAAAAGATTAAAGCAATGCGGGATAAGTTGAAGTTCAACTCAGGAACCTGCTGCTTTAAATATAGAAAAGGGTGGGGTCTAATGGACTAACCATTAAGAAATAAATGTATTTATAAGATAAGTATTAATTATGTTGTCTTAAGGTGATGAGAGTCCACTATCCATCACTTGCGGGATAGAAAAGCGGTCCACAAGAACAAAAAATGGAAGAGAAAAAGAAAATGTAATTGACTAGTCAGGAGCAATGGCCTGCAAAACTTTCTTGCCAAAAGCTGCCTCGGCCAAGGCCTCCTGTTGGGCAGGGGATTATATCCCACAAGTGATGGACAGTGGACTCTCACCATCATAAAGGTTCAATAAATGTTGAATATTCATTGAATACTTATACTCTTACATATTGTAATAAAGAATAAAGTCAACTTTGTAGCTGAACATTTGTAACTGGCCTCTGGGAACTATCTTACCTCAATCAAGAGCACAAACAGTTTGTTTTGTTTTTTTAAAAAACATTTAGAAGTGTGCAGTAAAACAAATAAAGGTTATTGATCCCGCTAACAGCTTCCTAGCGGGCATGCTCTCTCTGGTTGTAAGATGTGTGCCTGGCCCAAACAGATATGCTGTCATATGCAGAGCACAGGGAAATAAGACACACTGTAGACAGAGCGCATGCAATAGGAAGGGGAACAGACGGATTGCTTACTTCTTATTGGCTATAATGCACTCCTTCTAAATACATAAGGAAAAAGAAGTGCAAGTTCTGGAGTGGCCAGGGGAGAGCTTCCTGGAAAGATGGTGAAAGGAACAAAACGTAATTTCCTTTGGAAGCTATAAATTTCATTTATGGTATAAAACTATATTTAATCATGATACCAAGTACATAAGTAAAATATTTAACATTTACTGCCCCTTTAAGAAAAGGGTCAGTGCAAAGATGCTGCCCATGTTACTATATTTTAATGAAGTAGCAAAATAACTAAAGGTTAACTAGGTTATATGTGGAAACAAAGAAATTGCTGAGACATAACGGCCAAAGCAGAATCCAAATTAGAAGTTACAATGGATTTATTTTTTTACTTACAAGGCCGAAAACATTTAAAACATTTATTCAAATCAAAAAGTTTCTCAATTTAAAAAAAAAAAAAGAAAAAAGAAAGAAAAAAGAGAGATAAAGAGCAGTTACTTAGAAAGATGTGTGTCTAACCTACATATACACCTAAGCCCAAAATTTATATGTGGGGCTTTAGGTAAAGAAAAAGCAAATTAATCTCAACATTTTACATGTCAAAATGTTGCAAGCAGTAACCAAAACACTGTAAAAGGGACAAAGTACAGGTGGCCCTCGGTTTACGATGGTTCAATTTGCGCCGTTTCAGAATAACGCCCTTTTTTTTGCTATTGAAAAGCATTGACTGCTATTAAAAGCATTAGCACATGCATACATTAAAATACCCAGTAGGTGGAGCTGTCCTCTTGTGTTGCAGCAAACACATGTAAAGAAAAGCAAGCCAGACATGATCAATGGATCAGCTTTCAAAGGAACAAGATCTAGCAGCCACTTCCCTTAGCTGCAGACTCAATGCAGAGAACTGTTTGCAGAAAAAGGCAAGTAAAAAACGTTTTTGTTCATTAAACTTAGTTTGATGATGATAGTCTGTTGTGTGATTTTGTTTTTGTTCATTAAACTTAGATTGATGATGATACAGTCTGTTTGTGTGATAATTTTATTAGGTGCTGTTTAGCAAATGTTTTTGTTTATTAAACTTAGTTTGATGATGATACAATCTATATTATTAGGTTTATAATGCTGTTTAGCATTTAAAGTCTTCATATCAAAGCTTTAAAAATAATGTATTAGGTGTTACTTATGACAATTTTGAGAGGGGCCTGGAACCTAACTCCCTCACTTCCCATTGACTTACATTATAAACTGGGTTTCAATTTACAACGGTTTCAATTTACAACCATTCCTTCTGGAACCTAACCCCGGCGTAAACTGAGGGCTACCTGTATTTAAAATGTTCTATCACGTATATGAAAGAGCAGAAGTTACACATTTTACATTATTTGCTGCAGCTGCACAAAAAAAGGTAAGGTAAAGCTTAAGTACGTTTAAAGTGAATGTAAATTTTGATGATAAAGTGCCCGTTTTTTAAAAATTCGATTAAAAAAAGGGGCACTTTAATTCATCAAAATTTACATTTCACTCGTGTTGTGAAAATACTTACCTTTTAATCTTGACAGCCGCTGCATCGCTTCCTCCGCCCGTCGCAAAGTCTCTTCCTGGGTCTAAAATGAGGAATCCGGCTTCCTCCAATCACGGCGTTGAATCAGACATCGATTCCCCCGTGGGGGGACCATGATTGGAGGATGACCTATCCATTTCTGACGTAGGAAGCGGCTTACGACAACCGGGGGAAGCTGGAACGGCTGTCAAGATTAAAAAGGTAAGTATTTTCACGAGTGAAATGTAAATTTTGATTAATTAGTGCCCGTTTTTAATTGAATTTTTAAAAAAACGGGCACTTTATCATCAAAATTTACATTCACTTTAAGTAGTGCAGAATTGCGCCCAGGGATTCTACTGCACACTAGCTAATGGTGATAAAAGTCCACAGCACAGGGATATCCAAGAAACAGCTAACACATTTTCCAACATTTTCTTTTATATGGAACAGATATAACATTTTAAGCACGTTTCTTTTAATAAAAAATTTTTTTTTTAAAAAAACAGAATTTATGTTTACCTGATAAATTACTTTCTCCAACGGTGTGTCCGGTCCACGGCGTCATCCTTACTTGTGGGATATTCTCTTCCCCAACAGGAAATGGCAAAGAGCCCAGCAAAGCTGGTCACATGATCCCTCCTAGGCTCCGCCTACCCCAGTCATTCGACCGACGTTAAGGAGGAATATTTGCATAGGAGAAACCATATGGTACCGTGGTGACTGTAGTTAAAGAAAATAAATTATCAGACCTGATTAAAAAAACCAGGGCGGGCCGTGGACCGGACACACCGTTGGAGAAAGTAATTTATCAGGTAAACATAAATTCTGTTTTCTCCAACATAGGTGTGTCCGGTCCACGGCGTCATCCTTACTTGTGGGAACCAATACCAAAGCTTTAGGACACGGATGAAGGGAGGGAGCAAATCAGGTCACCTAAATGGAAGGCACCACGGCTTGCAAAACCTTTCTCCCAAAAATAGCCTCAGAAGAAGCAAAAGTATCAAACTTGTAAAATTTGGTAAAAGTGTGCAGTGAAGACCAAGTCGCTGCCCTACATATCTGATCAACAGAAGCCTCGTTCTTGAAGGCCCATGTGGAAGCCACAGCCCTAGTGGAATGAGCTGTGATTCTTTCGGGAGGCTGCCGTCCGGCAGTCTCGTAAGCCAATCTGATGATGCTTTTAATCCAAAAAGAGAGAGAGGTAGAAGTTGCTTTTTGACCTCTCCTTTTACCGGAATAAACAACAAACAAGGAAGATGTTTGTCTAAAATCCTTTGTAGCATCTAAATAGAATTTTAGAGCGCGAACAACATCCAAATTGTGCAACAAACGTTCCTTCTTTGAAACTGGTTTCGGACACAGAGAAGGTACGATAATCTCCTGGTTAATGTTTTTGTTAGAAACAACTTTTGGAAGAAAACCAGGTTTAGTACGTAAAACCACCTTATCTGCATGGAACACCAGATAAGGAGGAGAACACTGCAGAGCAGATAATTCTGAAACTCTTCTAGCAGAAGAAATTGCAACTAAAAACAAAACTTTCCAAGATAATAACTTAATATCAACGGAATGTAAGGGTTCAAACGGAACCCCCTGAAGAACTGAAAGAACTAAATTGAGACTCCAAGGAGGAGTCAAAGGTTTGTAAACAGGCTTAATTCTAACCAGAGCCTGAACAAAGGCTTGAACATCTGGCACAGCTGCCAGCTTTTTGTGAAGTAACACAGACAAGGCAGAAATCTGTCCCTTCAGGGAACTTGCAGATAATCCTTTTTCCAATCCTTCTTGTAAGGAAGGATAGAATCTTAGGAATCTTAACCTTGTCCCAAGGGAATCCCTTAGATTCACACCAACAGATATATTTTTTCCAAATTTTGTGGTAAATCTTTCTAGTTACCGGCTTTCTGGCCTGAACAAGAGTATCGATAACAGAATCTGAGAACCCTCGCTTCGATAAGATCAAGCGTTCAATCTCCAAGCAGTCAGCTGGAGTGAAACCAGATTCGGATGTTCGAACGGACCTTGAACAAGAAGGTCTCGTCTCAAAGGTAGCTTCCAAGGTGGAGCCGATGACATATTCACCAGATCTGCATACCAAGTCCTGCGTGGCCACGCAGGAGCTATCAAGATCACCGACGCCCTCTCCTGATTGATCCTGGCTACCAGCCTGGGGATGAGAGGAAACGGCGGGAACACATAAGCTAGTTTGAAGGTCCAAGGTGCTACTAGTGCATCCACTAGAGCCGCCTTGGGATCCCTGGATCTGGACCCGTAGCAAGGAACTTTGAAGTTCTGACGAGAGGCCATCAGATCCATGTCTGGAATGCCCCACAGCTGAGTGACTTGGGCAAAGATTTCCGGATGGAGTTCCCACTCCCCCGGATGCAATGTCTGACGACTCAGAAAATCCGCTTCCCAATTTTCCACTCCTGGGATGTGGATAGCAGACAGGTGGCAGGAGTGAGACTCCGCCCATAGAATGATTTTGGTCACTTCTTCCATCGCTAGGGAACTCCTTGTTCCCCCCTGATGGTTGATGTACGCAACAGTTGTCATGTTGTCTGATTGAAACCGTATGAACTTGGCCCTCGCTAGCTGAGGCCAAGCCTTGAGAGCATTGAATATCGCTCTCAGTTCCAGAATATTTATCGGTAGAAGAGATTCTTCCCGAGACCAAAGACCCTGAGCTTTCAGGGATCCCCAGACCGCGCCCCAGCCCATCAGACTGGCGTCGGTCGTGACAATGACCCACTCTGGTCTGCGGAATGTCATCCCTTGTGACAGGTTGTCCAGGGACAGCCACCAACGGAGTGAGTCTCTGGTCCTCTGATTTACTTGTATCTTCGGAGACAAGTCTGTATAGTCCCCATTCCACTGACTGAGCATGCACAGTTGTAATGGTCTCAGATGAATGCGCGCAAAAGGAACTATGTCCATTGCCGCTACCATCAACCCGATCACTTCCATGCACTGAGCTATGGAAGGAAGAGGAACGGAATGAAGTATCCGACAAGAGTCTAGAAGCTTTGTTTTTCTGGCCTCTGTCAGAAATATCCTCATTTCTAAGGAGTCTATTATTGTTCCCAAGAAGGGAACCCTTGTTGACGGAGATAGAGAACTCTTTTCCACGTTCACTTTCCATCCGTGAGATCTGAGAAAGGCCAGGACAATGTCCGTGTGAGCCTTTGCTTGAGGAAGGGACGACGCTTGAATCAGAATGTCGTCCAAGTAAGGTACTACAGCAATGCCCCTTGGTCTTAGCACAGCTAGAAGGGACCCTAGTACCTTTGTAAAAATCCTTGGAGCAGTGGCTAATCCGAAAGGAAGCGCCACGAACTGGTAATGCTTGTCCAGGAATGCGAACCTTAGGAACCGATGATGTTCCTTGTGGATAGGAATATGTAGATACGCATCCTTTAAATCCACCGTGGTCATGAATTGACCTTCCTGGATGGAAGGAAGAATAGTTCGAATGGTTTCCATCTTGAACGATGGAACCTTGAGAAACTTGTTTAAGATCTTGAGATCTAAGATTGGTCTGAACGTTCCCTCTTTTTTGGGAACTATGAACAGATTGGAGTAGAACCCCATCCCTTGTTCTCTTAATGGAACAGGATGAATCACTCCCATTTTTAACAGGTCTTCTACACAATGTAAGAATGCCTGTCTTTTTACGTGGTCTGAAGACAACTGAGACCTGTGGAACCTCCCCCTTGGGGGAAGCCCCTTGAATTCCAGAAGATAACCTTGGGAGACTATTTCTAGCGCCCAAGGATCCAGAACATCTCTTGCCCAAGCCTGAGCGAAGAGAGAGAGTCTGCCCCCCACCAGATCCGGTCCCGGATCGGGGGCCAACATTTCATGCTGTCTTGGTAGCAGTGGCAGGTTTCTTGGCCTGCTTTCCCTTGTTCCAGCCTTGCATTGGTCTCCAAGCTGGCTTGGCTTGAGAAGTATTACCCTCTTGCTTAGAGGACGTAGCACTTTGGGCTGGTCCGTTTCTACGAAAGGGACGAAAATTAGGTTTATTTTTTGCCTTGAAAGGCCGATCCTGAGGAAGGGCGTGGCCCTTACCCCCAGTGATATCAGAGATAATCTCTTTCAAGTCAGGGCCAAACAGCGTTTTCCCCTTGAAAGGAATGTTAAGTAGCTTGTTCTTGGAAGACGCATCAGCCGACCAAGATTTCAACCAAAGCGCTCTGCGCGCCACAATAGCAAACCCAGAATTCTTAGCCGCTAACCTAGCCAATTGCAAAGTGGCGTCTAGGGTGAAAGAATTAGCCAATTTGAGAGCATTGATTCTGTCCATAATCTCCTCATAAGGAGGAGAATCACTATCGACCGCCTTTATCAGCTCATCGAACCAGAAACATGCGGCTGTAGCGACAGGGACAATGCATGAAATTGGTTGTAGAAGGTAACCCTGCTGAACAAACATCTTTTTAAGCAAACCTTCTAATTTTTTATCCATAGGATCTTTGAAAGCACAACTATCCTCTATGGGTATAGTGGTGCGTTTGTTTAAAGTGGAAACCGCTCCCTCGACCTTGGGGACTGTCTGCCATAAGTCCTTTCTGGGGTCGACCATAGGAAACAATTTTTTAAATATGGGGGGAGGGACGAAAGGAATACCGGGCCTTTCCCATTCTTTATTAACAATGTCCGCCACCCGCTTGGGTATAGGAAAAGCTTCTGGGAGCCCCGGGACCTCTAGGAACTTGTCCATTTTACATAGTTTCTCTGGGATGACCAACTTGTCACAATCATCCAGAGTGGATAATACCTCCTTAAGCAGAATGCGGAGATGTTCCAACTTAAATTTAAACGTAATCACATCAGGTTCAGCTTGTTGAGAAATGTTCCCTGAATCAGTAATTTCTCCCTCAGACAAAACCTCCCTGGCCCCATCAGACTGGGTTAGGGGCCCTTCAGAAACATTATTATCAGCGTCGTCATGCTCTTCAGTATCTAAAACAGAGCAGTCTCGCTTACGCTGATAAGTGTTCATTTTGGCTAAAATGTTTTTGACAGAATTATCCATTACAGCCGTTAATTGTTGCACAGTAAGGAGTATTGGCGCGCTAGATGTACTAGGGGCCTCCTGAGTGGGCAAGACTCGTGTAGACGAAGGAGGGAATGATGCAGTACCATGCTTACTCCCCTCACTTGAGGAATCATCTTGGGCATCATTGTCATTGTCACATAAATCACATTTATTTAAATGAATAGGAATTCTGGCTTCCCCACATTCAGAACACAGTCTATCTGGTAGTTCAGACATGTTAAACAGGCATAAACTTGATAACAAAGTACAAAAAACGTTTTAAAATAAAACCGTTACTGTCACTTTAAATTTTAAACTGAACACACTTTATTACTGCAATTGCGAAAAAACATGAAGGAATTGTTCAAAATTCACCAAAATTTCACCACAGTGTCTTAAAGCCTTAAAAGTATTGCACACCAAATTTGGAAGCTTTAACCCTTAAAATAACGGAACCGGAGCCGTTTTGAACTTTAACCCCTTTACAGTCCCTGGTATCTGCTTTGCTGAGACCCAACCAAGCCCAAAGGGGAATA
>NC_069500.1:916821651-916826651 GCF_027579735.1 Bombina bombina | reverse complement strand
CCCAAAATGTGAACACTGCACTTAATAGGATAGTTAAGTAAAAAAAAAACTAAAAAAAAAAAGTTTCATAATTCAAATAGGGCATGCAATTTTAAACAACTTTCCAATTTACTTTTAACACCAATTTTGCTTTTTTTCTCTTGGTATTCTTAGTTGAAAGCTAAACCTAGGAGGTTCATATGCTAATTTCTTAGACCTTGAAGGCCACCTCTAATCTGAATTGTTTTTCACCACTAGAGGGCGTTAGTTCATGTGTTTCATATAGATAACATTGAGCTCACTCTTGTGAAGTTACCTAGGAGTGAGCACTGTGGCTAAAATGCAAGTCTGTCAAAAGAACTAAAATAAGGAGGCAGTTTGCAGAGGCTTAGATACAAGGTAATTACAGAGGTAAAACGTGTATTATTATAACTGTGTTGGTTATGCAAAACTGGGGAATGGGTAATAAAGGGATTATCTATATATTTAAACAACAAAAATGCTGGTGTCGACTGTCCCTTTAAGCACATTCAATGCAGATTATATATGAACTATGAAGATAGATACCGCCCAAACCTAAAAGGTTAAAAGCCGTTACCAAAAGGTAAAGGAGGAGGTATATATGTTCAGACACCGCATTGCTGCTCCTGAGCCTACCTGGATATGCTTTTCAACAAAGGATAACAAGATAATTTTGGAGAAACTTTTTGGTTTAATGTTTTCAGCATCGCAAGTAAAAAAAAAAAAGAAAAAAAAAAAAAGATATGTATTGTAACTTCTCATTTGAAACATATGGATACTGCTTTGACTTACACACAAACACTACAATTGCATGCTCCAACAAAATTAGAGCATATAATTTTACCCCCGTTAAAATGGCCCTATAAAAAGGCATACAAACTTATGTTAATGCACAGGAGCTTAAAGCGACATGAAACACAAAATCTTTCTTTTATGATTCAGACACAGCATGTAATTTTAAACTTTCTAATTTATTTATATTCTCAAATTTTCTTCATTCTCTAGATATCTTAGAATTAAAAGCAGGGAATACCACACACCCATGTATCTCTTCAAGAAAGAATACCATGTGATCAAAGCAAACTGATAATAGAAGTAAATTGGAAACATTTTTAAATTTTATACAACTTTTTTTGGGCGTTTCAGTCTAAAATTAAATTCCTCATGCCTCAAATTATAATGTATAAGAGAAAATATTTTTTATGTGGAACATTAAATGCAGAATTACAATGCTATTTAACATTTAAATGGGAACTTAATCTGCCATTAACGGAATTTTTGTCATTGAAATAATTAAAATATACAATATATATATTTAAAAATTTAGGAGCCAGTAAAAATATTTAGGAGCCGGACATATTTTTAGGATCCAGACAGTGGTATTTGTAAATAGATCTCCGGTGGTTAAAAATACATAAAATCAGCACACAGATTAATATAACAAAGAAAGCCAAATTATATATACTAGAAGGGTCAATAATATATAATGATGCCAACTTATGTTTGAAACAAAGTCCCGCTATTTAGCTAAAAATGAAGCAATCTCCTCACAGATGAACTGTGAAGAGATAGCTACATAAGGATTTGTTTTTAATTATGTAGCATGAGGCTGTATATTCATGTCTTTAAAGTTTATTTTCTTTTGGTAAATAGATTCTATTAATCTATTCACAATGTCAGACTCTCCCAGAATTTTCTGTAAGATTATTTTGGGCATTTTACTATATATTATCACATATTCTTTGTTTTATAGGTCAAAATACTGTGATTTTCTGTCTGCAGAAACAATGTGCATATTATTAACTGCAAAAATGTTATAAAATAAACAAAGCTGAAAAATAGACAGAAATAGACCAATAAAAGGACATACCCACAAGTTTTTTTTATGATTCGGATAGAGCATAAAGTTTTAAACAACCTTCAGATTTACTTCTATTATCAAATTTGCTTCATTCTCTTGGTATCCTATGTTGAAGGAGCAGAAAAGCACTACTGGGATATAAATGAAAACAGGTGGGCCAAGGACAAGAGGCATATATCTGTAGCCACCAATCAGTAGTTAGATTTTATTAGTGCAGCTGCTCCTCAACCTATCTAGGTATGCTTTTAAACCAATGATACCAAGAGAATGAAGCTAATTAAATAAGAGAAGTACTTAAAAATGTTTTTTAAAATTGCATTCTATCTAAATCATGAAAGTTTCATTTTTACTTTACTGTCTCTTATTGAATTGTCGCCCTGCAATTCTATGTACACAGAATCAACCCCTTACTAAGTTTTAAGAAGCTCAATGAAGATTGTTTAGAGTCAAATATCCGCACAAGGAGAGAGGGGAAAGTAATAAACTTAAATTATGCTTACCCGAAAATTTTCTTTTCTTCTGACGGGGAGAGGCCACAGCTGCTTTCATTACTTTTGGGAAATACAGAACCTGGCCACCAGGAGGCGGCAAAGACACCCCAGCCAAAGGCTTAAATACCTCCCCCACTTCCCCCATCCCCCAGTCATTCTGCCGAGGGAACAAGGAACAGTAGGAGAAATATCAGGGTAAAAAAAGTGCCAGAAGAACAGATAAACTATAAGGCCGCCCCATAGAATAAAAACGGACGGGGAGCTGTAGCCTCTCGTCGTCAGAAGAAAAGAAAATTACCTGGTAAGCATAAGTTTTTCTTCTTAAACGGGGAGAGGCCACAGCTGCATTCATTACTTTTGGGAAAACAATACCCAAGCTATATAGAGGACACTGAATGCAAGATGGGAGGGAAAAAAGAGGCGGACCCCAATCGGAGGGCACCACAGCCTGCAAAACTATTCTCCCAAAGGCAGCTTCAGCAGAAGCAAAAAACTTGTAAACTCTGAAAAAAGTATGTAAGGAGGACCAGGTAGCCGCCTTACAAATCTGATCCATAGAGGCCTCAGTCTTGAAGGCCCAAGAGGAAACCACTGCTCCCGTAGAATGAGCCGTAATCCACAGAGGCGGCTTATGTCCCGCTGTCTCAATGCACAACGGAGGACACTCCTCAGCCAAAAAGATAAGGAAGTCGAAGAGGCCCTTTGACCCCCCATGCTTCCAGGAAAAGAGAACAAACAGAAAGAAATTTGTCTAAATTCCTTTGTGGCCTGAAGATAGGACTTCAAGGCACAAACCACATCCAGAATTACGTTGAAAAAGTTCCTTCGACGAAGGAGTAGGACATAAGAAAGGAACCACAATCTCTTGATTGATGTTGCGAATTGACACAACCTTAGGAAGAAAATGCTGTTCTACGAACCAAGTTAGGTTATCAGCATGAAAAGTCAGATAAGGAGGGACGCATTGCAAGGCAGCAATCACAGATACTCTGCGCACAGAAGCAATAGTAGAAAAGGAACCTTCCAAGACAATTTAATGTCTACTTCACGCATAGGCTCCAACAGAGTCCGTGCAAAACTTAAAGAACAAGATTTAAACTCCAAGGAGGAGCAATAGATTTAAACACAGGTCTGATCCTAGCAGAGCTTTAACAAATGACTGCACATCAGGAAGCTCAGCTAATCTCTTGAGCAGTAACACAGACAGGGCCGAAATCTGTCCCCTCAGGGGACTTGCAGAAAATCCCTTCTCCAGTTCATCCTGGAGAACAGAATAAGTAGGTCCTCCACACCTTATGATAGATGTGACGAGCAACCAGCTACAAGCTTGAATGAGAGTAAAAGTAACACACTCAGAAAACCCTCTCTTGCCTAGGACTAAGCGTACAATTTCCACGCAGTCAGCCTCAGAATCTAGACACAGATGAACAAAGACCTTGGTCAGCAGATCCCTGCAACAAGGTAACTTCCACAGAGATTATGACATCCACTAGTCCGCGAACCATATCCTTCACGACCAAGACGGAGCAATTAGTATCACTGATGCCTGCTTGATTCGAGTCACTACACTAGTAAGTAGTGGTAACAGCCAGAAAAGATAAATTACATTGAACCTCCAAAGCACCGCTAATGCATCTGTTAGCTCCGCCTGAGGATCCCTGTACCTCGACCCATATCTGGGTAGCTTGGTATTAAGACGTCATAAAAACCACCTCTTGCAAATCTCCCGAGACACACGGGATGTAGAGACCATTCCCCCGGATTAAAGGATTGTCTGCTGAGAAAATCCGCTTCCCAGTTGTCCACACCGGAAAGTGGATCGCTGACAGCGAACAAATAAGGGTCTCGCCCACTCCAGAATCCAAGATACTTCCCTCATAGATAGGGAGCTTCTCCTACCACCCCCCCCCCCCCGATGGTTGATGTAAGCCACCAAGGATATATTGTCTGATTGGAATCTGATAAACTGGGACTAACCCAGCAGAGGCCAAGTCTTCAGAGCATTGTATATTGCCCGATCGCAAAGGAGCTTCTCCTCCTGAGTCCATAGGCCCTGTGCCTTCCTGCACCCCAAACAGCTACCCATCCTGAAAGACTCGCAACCGTAGCCACATCACCCAGGATGGTCTTGAGACGGACGTCCCTTGGGACAAGTGATCCGGACAAAAACCCAAAGAGAGCGATTCTCTCTATCAGTTGTCCAGAGAAATCTGTTGAGACAGATCCAAAAGATCGCCGATCCACTACTTCAGCAAGCGCAGTTGCAACAGTCTGAGGTGAAACCTGGCAAAGGAAAAAATGTCCATGCTGGACACCATGAGACCAATCATCTCCATACACCGAGCCACAGATGTCCTTAAGGAGGTCTGGAGGGCAAGATATGTTGAAGCTCGCTTGTAAAGTCTCTGATCTGTTAGAAATATTCTTATGTCTATGGAGTCTACTATAGTACCCGAGAATTGTACCCTGGTACTGGATACAAGAGAACTCTCTATCTTCTATCGAAGAAGCCAGAGGAGAGATTCCGAATGGTCCACTCTTCGAAAATTTTCTTGGAGCCGTAACTAGACCAAACGGAAGATCAATAAACTGGAAGTGCTGGTCCAGGAACGCAAACCGTCGGAACTGGAAGTGGTCCTTGAGGATTG
>NC_069500.1:916716651-916816651 GCF_027579735.1 Bombina bombina | reverse complement strand
ACTCTCAACAAAAACAAAAATCACACTAACCGTTTTTCCCAGTAACTCTGGCCCAATTCTCTACAAAAGATGGAATAGTAGGAGGCAACCTTTGAAGAAAGCAATTTTCTAAACAACCATAACATTTTGGAACTTCCACTCACAAAAAATGGTAATATTTGTGAATATGAAAACATTTCTTTTGTATATTAACTCTAAAATTGTCTGTTAAAAGTGTATAATTCATCAAATACAACTTAGTACCCAAACAAGAACAAGTCCTATATAAAGACTGCACTGACTGTGGCAAGTTGAAATAAATGCAGAAGCCTTACAAGGTATATTAGTTAAAAAAAAAAAAAAAAGATAAATAATCCATAACCTGCTTGAATTATACCCACCTGCCATGATGTCATCCAGTGTATCAGTAAGCGTCTGAGCAGGACTGGCTACCATTAACCCTTCTTGGGTTTCTGTCAAGACACCGTGTGCAAGTCCTGTTAACTGTGCTTGATCTAGTTCTTGTTGTCCCACTATAACTCCTTGAAGGTCTGCAAGGCTTGCAATTGAACTAGGGGATAAGGTGCCTGCTGCCAGTGGAAGAACTTGAGGCACTGCCAATGGCTGCATGATATTAAAACCCATTTGTACTGAAGTCTGCTGTGAGTCATCTTTGAGCAAGATAGTATCAACCTGCTGTAAATGGGCATAATCTACCTCTGTGAGCTCTTCCCCAACACCAACAGGAGTTAACAAACCCAGATGCTGGCAAGACTGCTGCTGTTGCTGCTGGAGCTGGATTCTCTGAGCTTTCACTTCGAGGTACTGTTTTTTTAACTGCTGTTGTGTTTTTAGTTGTAGCTCCCGCTCAACTTTTTGTAGCTCCTCCAAAATCTTTTGCTTTTTCTGGATCTGTTCTTCCCTAGTTTTATTTAGCTCCTCAATCTTCTCCTTGGTTAGCTGATCAGCATGTGCCAACTCTAGGGATTGTAACTGGGCATTCTTTTCAATAGCTTCTTTGATTCGCTGTTCAAGCTCTGTTAACTTCCCCTGAGCTTCTTCTACAATGCTTTCTGGAGACTGGCTGCTGATGAATCCCTGGGCATCCTGGCCGTTTTCTGGGACTTGACCACTGGACTTCGGTTTAGAAGCAGCTGTGTGAAAAAGAAACCCCCTCAGAACCAAGTGGAATCTCATAGAGAAAGTATCCTGAAGTGCTAGTGGCAGGTATAGGGTGGGCAGCATAGAAAGTTACATGTACTACATTTACACACATCAAAAATTATCAGAGACTGCAAAGAAAGGTCTAGTGGCTTCTAAGGAGGGCACTGGTTGGTAAAGTAAAATTGGTTTGAGTTTTATATTCTAAAGAGTTAGCAAATACTCAAACTCGAGAAAAGAACATGTTGCTAGTTTTTTTTAGTTTTTTTTTTTTAAAGTCTATAAATTTATATTAAAAAAATTCTAAATAACTAATTACTTAATAAACACAAAAAAGTTAAAAAAGGAGACCCAGTCACCCAACAGAATAGAATTTCACACAATGAAGCAATGTAAAATTGATCCAAATCCATTGTTTTGAATATTGTGCAAGAACCACATGTAAACCATTGTTTGATAGTAATTAAATATTCACACCAATTTAGCATTTCAAATATGTATAACACAAGTTAAACGTTAGAAAAGAGTCTCACACAGAAATGTTATAACAGTATAAGTCTGCGATAAACACAACAGAAAATAAACATAAAATGCCCAAATAAAAAAAGCATATTATTCAGCAGAAATCTATTTAACAAAATAAATTGTTGCACTGTAAACTGAAGCAAAATGCAACATTTAAAGCAGTGTTTAACAAACCAGAATGTCAGAACACAAAGGCCAGAGCAAATGAACTTGGACATTAGTCAGATTTTAAATTAAAGGGACAGTCAAGTCCAAAATAAACTTTCATGATTTAGATAGGGCATGTAATTTTAAAAAAAACTTTCCAATTTACTTTTATTACCAATTTTGCTTTGTTCTCTTGGTATTCTTAGTTGAAAGCTAAACCTAGGTAGGCTCATATGTTAATTTCTTAGACCTTGAAGGCCACCTCTAAACTGAATGCATTTGGACAGTTTTTCACCACTAGAGGGTGTTAGTTCATGTGTGTCAGATAACATTGAGCTCACGCGCGTGAAGTTACCTAGGAGTCAGCCCTGCTTGGCTAAAATGCAAGCCTGTCAAAAGAACTAAAATAAGGGGGCAGTTTGCAGAGGCGTAGATACAAGGTAATTAGAGGTAAAACGTGTTATTGTAACTGTGTCTGTTATGCAAAACTGGGGAATGGGTAATAAAGGGATTATCTATCTTTTTAAACAACAAAAATTATGGTGTTGACTGTCCCTTTAAGTGAAATGAGAACTGAATTACTCATTTTTAAATAAATAAAACAAGACTTTTCAATATGGTTTTAAATTTAACTGTTGTGGATTAATGTAAACCAAATTAAAAACACACAAAAGAAAATAGAGTCTGAACAAAAACACTGCTGATTATATGCAGCTGAACAAAATTCACAAAGCAAACATTTCACGCACAGCATGAGTCCATTCTAGGTGTTCTGACATCTGTTTGGTCAAAGGAATACTTACTTGTGTTTAAGAAAACCTTTAGAGGGAAGTGAAAGGGTAATGAAACCCAAAATTTCTCTTTCAATATTCAGACAGAGCATGCAATTTTAAACAACTTTCCAATTTACTTTTATTATATAATTTGTTTTGATCTCTTGGTATTCTTTGTTAAAAAGCTAACCATGTAGGCTAAGGAGCTGCTGATTGGTGTCTGGACATTTCGGTCTCATGTTATTGGCTCACTCATGTGCATTGCTGTTTCTTCAACAAAGTATACCAAGAGAAAGAAGCAAATTAGAACTAAATTGAAAAGTTGTTTAAAAATGAATTCTCTATCTCAATCATAAAATAAAATGTTTTATCGTCATGCCCCTTTAAGGGGGATGGTAAACAACTTGAGATTCCTATATAAAATGTTTAGTTATGCATAATGAAACAACTTTGCAATATACTTTCATTATTTATAATACTAAATTAAGCCTACAAATTGAGTCAGTTCTAATTTTTAGTGCTTGAAATGCACCCTGAATTGTCAAGGCTAACTCTACTACATATATGTCTCTATTTGGATTTATTGTGGTCTGGATACTAAAACCCAGATTGACTCCTCCAAATAAGGCAAATGGTGGGTGGGGTTTGGCTATTTAGAAACAATTGTTGTAAAAAGAATGTTAATTTTAAAAAAGTTTATACATGGCTGATATGTTATTCTACAGCAATGCAATTAAAATGTCGTGTAATTACAAGGTGTTTACTGTCCATTTAAGTGCAATGGAGCATTCAATCACCTGGAAAATAAAATCACCTGGAAAATAAAACCACCTGAAATCTCTACAGTACATGCACTATTTGAGTTAACCATAGAAAAAGAACATGTTTTGACCACACTAGAGAATTTTTAAATGGTTAGTTTTTTTTCCCAACCACTACTTGTTTTGTGTAAAACCATAAAAAAAAATTTAGATCTAGAAGATACTTTAGCAAGGTTCTATTCTCTTCAGAAACTTGAGAGATTTGCAATTTATGATTTCTTTAAAAAAGTACCGATATATAAAGGGGGAGTCTTTAGTACAAAGCTTGACCAACATAATTAATTGAGCTTATTTTAAGATGCTTTTCTTAAGATGACAGTAAACACCTTATAATTACAAGACATTTATGTTGTGGTGTTATGAAGCATTATATCAGCCAAGTCTAAACATGTTCAAAAACAATTACAGCAAACAAGACGCTAATTTGTTTAAATAGCCAAACTCAATCCAAAACGTGCCTTATTTAGAGACAATCCAGGCTTGAGTCTGTAGCAAACGAGGCATGGCCAGAATGTTAGTATAAAGTGCTTTGTATTGCAGCTATCGGTTAAAGCCAATTAGGGAAATAAATGTAGCAGGATTAGCCATTTCAAGAGAATGGGTCAAAAATAAATAATGAAAGTATATTGCAGTTGTTTTACTGTGCATAACAAATTATTTTATATTAAAATCTCAAAATGTATACTGTACTTTTCACGGGTTTATTCAAAGTGCTAAAGGCTAAGGGGAGAGACCAATTCTTTACAACCCGTGTCATTTTATTTTACTGGTCATCCACCTTGGGAAATTACGCTTATGGAGTCCCTTATTGTCCTCTAAAGCACTTCAAAGACATGAAATCCCTCACATCAAGCAGAGACACTTAAACACTTAAGCCACATAAATGGGAGTGGTGAATATATTGGGAAAAAATGAAGAGGCTTATGGAATGTTTCAAACAAACTTGCAAGAGGTACAAAGTTTTACACCCACCAGTGAAGACCACAACAGAGTAATTAATGGGTTGCCAACTTGCCACACAGAGCACACCACACATTAAGTACAGAAAAAGTATAATTAATTGCGCATCTTTTTTTTTTTTTAAATGGTCAAGGTCTTGCAATATTCTGTCGATAATATGCAGCAAAAATCTTTAAGAAAAAAAAAAATCTGAATACAGCACAAAATTAACAAGTAGTGAATACATTATATAGTATAAAGGCAAAGTGTTGTTTAATAAAAACATAAATTATGCTTACCTGATAATTTCATTTCCGTCTGTGAGAGGAGAGTCCACTGCTTCATTCATTACTTGTGGGAATTAAGAAATGGCCACCAGGAGGAGGCAAAGACACCCCAGACAAAGGCTGAAATACCTCCCCCATTCATTCTGCTAAGGGAACAAGGAACAGTAGGAGAAATATCAGGGTATAAATGGTGCCAGAAGAATAATATAAAATTTAGGTCCTGCACCCGGAGCAAACGGGCGGGACTAGTGGACTTTCCTCCCACAGATGGAAATGAAATCAGGTAAGCATAATTTATGTTTTCTATCTTAATGGGAGGAGAGTCTACTGCTTCATTCATTACTTGTGGGAACAAATACCCAAGCTATAGAGGACACAATGAAAAAAACGGGAGGGTAAACGGAGACGGACCCTATACGGAGGGTACCACAGCCTACAGAACCTTTCTCCCAAAAGCTACTTCCGCCAAAGCAAAAACATCAAATTTGTAAAATGTTACAAAAGAATATAAAGAGGACCAAGTAGCCGCCTTACAAATCTGCACCATAGAAGCCTCGTTCTTAAAGGCCCAAGAAAAGGCCACAGCTCTATTTGAATGAGCCGTAATCCTCAGAGGAGGCTTATGTCCCGCTGTCTCAATGCGACACTGAGGACACTCCTCAGCCAAAACGACAAGGAAGTCAAAGAGGCCCTCTGATCCCCATCCTTCCTGGAAAGAAAACAAACAGAGAAAGAGTTTGTCTAAATTCCTACGTGGCCTGAAGAAAGGACTTCAAGGCACAAACCACATCCAGAATTACGTTGAAAGGACACAATCTCTTGATTGATGTTGTGAATTGACACAACCTTAGGAAGAAAACCTAACTTGGTTCATAGAACAGCCTTATCAGCATGGAAAGCCAGATAAGGAGGGACACATTGCAAGGCAGTAATCACAGATACTCTGCGCGCAGAAGCAATAGCTCGTAAAAAGGAACCATCCAAGACAATAATTTAATGTCTACTTCATGCATAGGCTCCACGGAGCCTGTGCAAAATCTAAAGAACAAGATTCAATCTCCAAGGAGGAGAAATAGAGCTAAACACAGGTCTGATCCTAGCAGAACCTTAAGAAGTGTCTGCACATCAAAAGGTTAAGCGGACCTCTTGTGCAGTAACACAGACAGGGCCGAAATCGGTCCCCTCAGGGGACTTGCAGAAAAACCCTTCTCCAGAACATCCTGGAGAACAGAATAAGTAGGTCCTCCACACCTTATGATAGATGTGACGAGCAACCAGCTACGAGCTTGGACAGCAAAAAAGGAAATTTATGCTTACCTGATAAATTTATTTCTTTTAAGATATGACGAGTCCACGGATTTAATCCTTATTTATGGGATATCACCTCCTGGTCAGCAGGAGGAGGCAAAAAGCTCCACAGCAGAGCTGCATATATAGCTCCTCCCTTCCCTCCCACTGCAGTCATTCGACCAAAGTTAGGAAGAGAAAGGAAAAGCCAAAGAGCAGAGGTGACTGTCCTAGCAAAAGACAGGGTGGGCCGTGGACTCGTCTTATCGTAAAGGAAATAAATTTATCAGGTAAACATAAATTTCCTTTTCTTTTACAAGATATGACAAGTCCACAGATTTCATCCTTACTTATGGGATACAATACCAAAGCTATAGGACACGGATGAAAGTGAGGGACAAGACAAGAACCTTTCTCCTAAAAACAGCCTCAGATGAAGCAAAAGTATCAAATTTGTAAAATTTGTAAAAAGTGTGAAGAGACGACCACATTGCAGCCTTGCAAATCTGTTCAACAGAAGCATCATTTTTGAATGCCCATGAGGAAGCCACAGCCCTAGTAGAGTGAGCCGTAATACGTTCTGGAGGCTGCTGTCCAGCAGTCTCATATGCAACTCGGATGAAACTCTTCAGCCAAAATGAAAGAGGTTGCCGTAGCCCTTGGAATCGCACCAATAAAGATATTTACGCCATATCTTATGGTAAATCTTATGGTAAATAATTCTATTAACAGGCTTACATGCCTGGATCAAGGTATCAATGACCGAATCAAAGAACCCTCGCTTAGATAAAATCAAGCGTTCAATCTCCAAGCAGTCAGCTGCAGAGAAAATAGAGTTGGATGATGGAAGGGCCCCTGAATGAGAAGGTCCTGCCTCAATGGAAGTTTCCACGGCGGCAGAGATGACACGTCCACCAGATCGGCATACCAAGTCCTGCGAGGCCACGCCGGAGCAATTAGAATCACCGAAGCCCTCTCCTGTTTGATCCGTGCAATCACGCAGGGAAGGCGAGCAAACGGCGGAAACACATAAGCTAGGTTGAACGACCAAGGAACTGCCAAGGCATCTATCAGTTCGGCCTGAGGATCCCTGGAGTCGCTGGAATCCGTATCTCTGGAGCTTGGAATTCTGACGAGAAGCCATCAGATCCAATTCCGGTCTGCCCCACCTGAGAATCAGGATGGAAAAGACCTCCGGATAGAGTTCACATTCCCCCGGATAAAACGTCTGTCTGCTCAAAAAATCCGCCTACCAGTTGTCCACACCTGGGATGTAGATTGCTGACAGATAAGAGTGAGCCTCCGCCCACCGAATTATCTTGGATACTTCTGTCATCGCTAAGGAACTCCTTGTTCCTCCCTGATGATTGATGTAAGCCACAGTCGTGATGTTGTCCGACTGAAATCGGATAAATTTGGCCAGCGCCAACTGAGGCCAAGCTTGAAGCGCATTGAATATTGCTCTCAACTCCAGAATATTGATGAGAAGTAGAGACTCCGACCGAGTCCACACACCCTGAGGCTTCAGGGAATTCCAGACTGCACCCCATCCTAGTAGACTGGCGTCCGTTGTCACTATCACCCATGAAGGTCTGCGGAAGCACGTCCCCTGGGACAGATGATCCAGCGACAACCATCAAAGAAGAGAGTCTCTTGTCTCCTGATCCAGATCTATCTGAGGAGACAAATCTGCATAATCTCCATTACACTGTCTGAGCATGCTCAGTTGTAGAGGTCTGAGATGAAACCGAGCAAACGGAATGATGTCCATCGCCACCACCATTAAACCAATTACCTCGATGCACTGAGCCACTGAAGGCAGAGGATTGGACTGAAGGGTTCGGCATGTATTCAGAATCTTTAACTTTCTGACTTCCGTCAAGAAAATTTTCATGGATACGGAATATATCAGAGTTCCTAGAAAAGGAACCCTTGCCTGTGGAATTGGTGAACTCTTTTCTAGATTCACCTTCCACCCATGAGTCCTTAGAAAGGACAGAACCATGTCGGTATGAGACTTTGTCAGATGGGAAGACGACGCCTGGATTAGAATATCGTCCAGATAAGGCGCCACTGCAATGCCCCGCGGTCTGAGAACCGCTAGCAAAGACCCTAGAACCTTCGTAAAGATCCTGGGTGCTGTGGCTAACCCGAATGGAAGAACCACGAACTGAAAATGTTTGTCCAGGAAGGCAAACCTTAGAAACTGGTGATGATCTTTGTGGATGGGAATATGAAGATATGCATCCTTTAAGTCCACGGTAGTCATATATTGACCCTCCTGGATCAATGGAAGAATTGTCCGAATAGCCTCCATCTTGAAGGATGGAACTCTGAGAAATTTGTTTAGACTCTTGAGGTCTAAAATGGGTCGGAACGTTCCCTCTTTTTTGGGAACCATGAACAGATTTGAGTAAAACCCCTGCCCCTTTTCCTGTATTGGAATGGGACAAATTACTCCCATAGAGGAGAGGTCTTTTACACAACGTAAGAACGCCTCTCTCTTAATCTGGTCTACAGACAATCGTGAAAGAAGAAATCTCCCTCTTGGGAGAGAATTTTTGAATTCCAGTCGATACCCTTGGGACACAATTTCCAGTGTCCAGGGATCCTGAAGTCTCTTATCCAAGCCTGGACAAAGAGAGAAAGTCTGCCCCCTACTAGACCCAGTGCCGGATCAGGGGCCGCCCCTTCATGCTGTCTTGGGAGCAGCAGCAGTCATCTTGGGTTGTTTACCCTTGTTCTAAGCTCTGGTTGGGTCTCCAGATGGACTTGGCTTGTGCAAAGTTCTCTTCCTGTTTAGCGGAAGAAGAAGAGAGGACTCCCTTGAAATTCCAAAAGGAACGAAAATTATTCAGTTTACCCCTTTGTTTAGTTGCTTTATCCTGAGGTAGGAGATGACCCTTACCTCCCGTAATGTCAGAAAGGATTTCTTTCAAATCAGGCCCGAATAGGGTCTTTCCTTTGAAAGGAATAGCCAAAAGCTTTGATTTAGAGGACACAGCAGACCAAGATTTTAACCATAAAGCTCTACGCGCTAGAATGGCAAATCCTGCATTCTTAGCCGCCAACTTGACGATCTGAAAGGCGGCATCTGTAATAAAAAAATTAGCCAGCTTAAAGGGACACTGAACCCAACATTTTTCTTTTGTGATTCAGATAGAGCATGCAATTTTAAGCAACTTTCTAATTTACTCCTATTATCAATATTTCTTCGTTCTCTTGCTATCTTTATATGAAAAAGACGACATCTAAGCATTTTTTCTTGGTTCAGTACTCTGGACAGCAGTTTTTGATTGGTGGGTGAATTTATCCACCAATCAGCAAGGACAACCTAGGTTGTTCACCAAAAATGGGCCGGCATCTAAACTTACATTCTTGCATTTCAAATAAAGATACCAAGAGAATAAAGAACATTTGATAATAGGAGTAAATTAGAAAGTTGCTTAAAATTTCATGCTCTATCTGAATATCAAAATAAAAAAATTGGGTTCAGTGTCCCTTTAAGGGCCTTAATTCTGTCTAGAATTTCCTCTAAAAGGAGTCACAGTCTTAAGAGACTCCTCTAAGGAGTCAAACCAAAAGGCAGCCGCAGTTGTAACTGGTACAATACAAGACGTTGGTTGTAATAGAAAACCCTGGTGAATAAAAAGCTTCTTTAGAAGACCCTCCAATATTTTATCCATAGGATCTTTGAAAGCACAACTGTCCTCAATAGGAATAGTTGTACGTTTAGCCAGGGTAGATATAGCTCCCTCCACCTTAGGGACTGTTTGCCAAGAATCCCGAACAGTGTCAGCTATAGGATACATTTTCTTAAAATTAGGAGAGGGTGAGAACGGGATATCCGGTCTTTCCCATTCCCGCGTAATAATTTCCGAAATTCTCTTAGGAACTGGAAACACATCAGAATAAGCAGGGACCTCTAAATATTTTTCCATCTAACACAATTTCTCTGGTGGTACCACTATAGAGTCACAGTCACCCAGAGTCGCTAAAACCTCCCGAAGTAACAGGCGGAGGTGTTCAAGCTTAAATCTAAAGGACATGACGTCCGAGTCAGTCTGAGGTAACGCACTCCCCGAGTCGGAGAGTTCCCCCTCAGACAGAAGTTCCCTACCCCCCAACTCAGATCCCTGGAAGGGTACATCGGAGATAGCCATCAAGGCCTCAGAAGTTGCAGGAACCACATGGGTCTCAGTCCTGCTACGTTTGCCCTGTAACACTGGCAACTTAGACAAGACTTCTGTGAGGGTGGATGACATAACTGCAACCATATCCTGCAAGGTGAACGAAGTAGACGCCGTTGAGGAACATGGCGTTGTTTGCGTGGGCGTTAAAGGCTGTGACACTTGGGGAGAAAGTAGCGGCATACCCTGAGTCTCATTGGTGTGAGAGCAATCTCCAGGCATATCTTTATTAGTAAATATTTTCTCTTTACAGCGTAAGGCCCTCTCTATACAAGTGTCACATAGGGCAACATTGGGTTCCACAATGGCATCCAAACACATAGTACAGGTAGTTTGTTTGAGGTCATCCATAATGATAACGTAAACAAAAAAACAACTTGTTCAAATCACAGAAGAATCTGTTGTACTGTGTCTTAAAACAACAATCAGACACTTTAATAATAAAATATTGTATAAAATATTATATAAAGGATTTAACTGCAACACTGACAATCCGAATAAAGTTTAAACTAAAGCAGAGTGACTTTCACTGCACACTGTTATAAGTGTTGTACTGATTAAGGCAGGGGACAAATTCACATTTGCACAATAGGGTCATTTCACATTTGCTTATAAGGTTTATCCGATTTACTTTTGCAAACTCTACAGTCACCCCGCCGTCAGCTCCACTGCGGCTCCTACCTGCCTCCTGATTACAGAAAAACACTGCCACACTGAACACCTCCCCACAAGCGGACCTAGGAGCCGAGTAAACGCTGCCGGAAGAGAGAGCTGCGCTGCCAGAGCGCGCAAAAGCAAGTCCCGCCCTTCGTGGGCGTAGCCATCAGCAAAAGACCGCCAAGAACCGTGAAATTAAAAATACACATCCATCCCCAGCGTCAGCCCGCCAGTAATAAAAGTATACACAAGTACTTCCCAGCACCTCTAGATCCCTTGTATGTACTAGAGTGTCTGACAATAGCGTATACGCCTTATAAACAATATCCAGTATCTCTAAGTTAATCCAGTCTGCGCCCTTAGAATATCTGGTCCACATAAAATATATCACTATGTATATACACCCAAGTTCTATTAGGTTATGCAAACTGCCCTAATGTCTGAGGAAAGCGTAAAAGGGGATCTCCCCCTGTATATTACATCAATAGAGTTAGTCTGAATATAAGTATGTCCCAGAATACAAACTGCACTTACTTCAGTGCTGAAGGTACAGCACAATAACTTCACAGTATCAAGAGGTCCAATTTTCCCCCTGAGGTCCTGTGAAATAGCAGGGTCATGGTTACAAACTCACCAGACCATAAACAGAAATGCAGCACAAATATGGGAGGCACAGTGGATACAGAAATCCCCCAGTTCCCATAGTCCACAAGACTATTCAGAAGCTGCCTTTAATAAAAACAGCACACATTGGTACACCTCACTTTACCTCTTCCTATCACTAACACAGGCAAAGAGAATGACTGGGGTGGGAGGGAAGGGAGAAGCTATAAATGCAGCTCTGCTGTGGAGCTCTTTGCCTCCTCCTGCTGACCAGGAGGTGATATCCCATAAGGATGAAATCCGTGGACCCGTCATATCTTGTAAAATTAATAACACACATTTAGAAAACCCTCTCTTGGCTAGGACTAAGCGTACAAGTTCTACGCAGTCAGCCTCAGATATCTAGACATAGATGAACAAGAGACCTTGGTCAGTGGATCCCTGCAACAAGGTAACTTCCACGGATGACATAACATCCCCACTAGTCTGCAAACCATATCATTCGCGGCCAAGACGGATCAATCAGTATAACGGACGCCTGCTTGATTCAAGCCACTACACTAGGAAGTAGTGGTAACGGCCGTAAAAGACAAATTGGATTGAACCTCCAAGGCACTGCTAATGCATCTGTTAGCTCCGCATGAGGATCCCTTTACCTCGATCTATATCTGGGTAACTTGGTAATGAGACGTCATAAGATCTTCCTCTTGCAAATCTCGGCAAAACAATCGGATTGAGAGCCCAATCCCCCGGATTAAAGTATTGTCAGCTGAGGAAATCCGCATCCCAGTTGTCCACACCCGAAATGTGGATTGTTAAAAGTGAACAAATGTGGGTCTCCGCCCACTCCAGAATCCAGAGATACTTCGCGCATAGCTAGGGAGCTTCTCGTTCCCCCCTCATGGTTGATGTAATCAACCGAGGATAGATTGTCTGATTGGAATCTGATAAACTGGGACGAACCCAGCAGAGGCAAAGCCTTCAGAGCACTGTATATTGCCCGAATATCCAAAATGTGATCGGGAAGGAGCTTCTCCTCCTGAGTCCAAAGGCCCTGTGCCTTTCTGGCACCCCAAACAGCTCCCCATCCTGACAGACTCGCAATTGTAGTCACATCACCCAGGATGGTCTTGAGAAGGACATCCCTTGGGAAAAGTGATCCGGACAAAAACACAAAGAGAGTGATTCTCTCGATCGGTTGTCCAGAGAAATCCGTTGAGACAGATCCGAATGATGGCCGCTCCACTACTTCAGCATGCGCAGTTGCAACAGTCTGAGGTGAAACCTGGCAAAGGAAATTATGTCCATGCTGGACACCATGAGACCAATCCCCTCCATACACCGAGCCACAGATGGCCTTAAGGAGGTCTGGAGGCAAGAAATGTTGAAGCTAACCTGCAACGTCTCTGGTCTGTAAGAAATATTCTCATGTCTATGGAGACTATTATAGTGCCCAAGAATTCTACCCTGGTACTTGATACAAGAGAACTCTCTAGAAATTATCTTCCATCCATGGGATCAAAGAAGACAGAGGAGAGATTCTGAATGGTCCACTCTCTGAAAAACTTCTTGGAGAATGCTGCGTTGGCTGGGAATCAAACCCGGGTCAACTATTTGGAAGGCAGCTATGCTCACCATTACCAGTTAGACCAAACAGAAGATCGATAAACTGGACGTGCTGGTCCAGGAACGCAAATCTTAGGAACTGGAAGTGGTTCTTGAGGATTGGTACGTGAAGGGAGCATCCTTCAACTCTATCGTGATCATGAACTGCCCTTCTCGAACGAGGGGAAGAATGGACCTATTGTATCCCTCTTGAACGAGGGGACATTTAAAAACTTGTTTAAGCACTTCAGGTCCAAATCGGACGGAAAGTTCCCTCCTTCTTTGGAACCACAAAAAGGTTTTAATAGTATCTTAAACCTCTCACTGAGATAGGCACCGGCACAATAACTCCTAAGTGAACAGATCCTGTACGCACCACAGAAAGGCTTCCCTCTTTTCTGGTCAGGAAGACAGGAGAGAGAGAGAGAGGAGGAACTGCCTTTGGGTGGCTGTGACTTGAAACCTATCTTGTAACCCTGAGCTATGACCTCCAGGACCCATGGATCCTGCACGTCCCTGTACCAAGCGACTGAAAGGGCGACAGTCTGCCCCCTACTTGATCCAGAAGAGGACCGGGACCGCCCATTCATGCCGGCTTCTTGCTCTGCTTGGATTTATTCCAGGACTGAGCCGGCTTCCAAGAGCTCTTGGTTTGCTCAGGCTTAGCGGAGGACTGCTGACAAGGGATTTATCAAAACGAAAAGAACAAAAATGGTCCCTTAGACTCGTTCATATTCTCTTGAAGTAGAAGGGCACCCTTGCCCCCTGTGACGGTGGAGATAATGGAGTCCAGGCCTGGCCTAAACAAAATCATTCCCTTAAAGCGGAGGGAAAGAAGTCTAGACTTAAAAGTCATACCCGCAGACCATGACTTCAGCCAGAGCCCGACAGGCCTGAACAGAAATAGCTGAAGCCTTAGCATTTAGGCAAATAATCTACCTAATAGCATCACAAATAAAAGAATTATCAACCCTCAAGGCCGTTAGACTTTCCTGAGTAACGTTGAGGGGACACCCCCCCCCCGTTCAATCCTATAAGAAGTCACACCAAAAGGTAGTTTCTCCAGCAACCGCGGCAACGGCTGCCTCCAGTTGAAACAAATATCCCGTATGTTAAAACAACCTTTTTAACAGAGTTCCCATCCTTTATCCATGGGCTCTTAAAACAAAGAGCTATCCCTAAACGGGATAGTAATACGTTTAGGGAGGGTGAAGATAGCGCCATCCCCCTTTTAGGGACGGAACCACCCAACTCCATTTTTGAGTCCAGGACTGGGAACGAGTTGTTAAAGAGAGAAGAGAGGAACAATCCAGTTCCATTCATTCTTAATAATGTTCACAATCTAACAGGAGCAGGGAAGGATAAGGTACCACCCTGTCCTCAAACTTTATCCAATTTAGGAATCAAAGGTTCCTTAGTCAATTTGGCCTCTGGAACCACTGAATTCGCCAAAAAACTTCCTTTAGAAGAAAGCGCAAATTCCTAAAACTAAAGTCTGGTTCCTCCGCAGCTGGAGGTTTAGAGGCAACAGACTCCGACCCAGAATATTCAAACTCTGAAGTCTCAGAAAGAACTCCATTCTCTGATAACCCTATCAGTTAAATCCAATAAATTATCTGATGTACTCTGGGAAGGAGTGCAATATGTAACCTTTCGCTTGCGCTTAGCAGGGCGAGGTAAAGCATTAAAGGCCGCAGACACCTACACCACCGTCTGAGCTGCGCAGTAACGTCTGGTGAAAAAATGTCCCCCTCTGGATGGAGGAGCAGCAATGCTACGGGAAACTGCATGTGTAGAGAGATAAGCATGTAGGGGGGTACGCACCTCACTAGACGACAACTCCGCTCAGTGGTATCAAACATGTTTGATATTATCACATTATCAAGGCATATGGAACATAATTGAGTGGGCGGTACTAAGGCCTCCTCACAACAAACAGGAATTACTCTTTAGGAATAGAGGGAGTGCCCTCTAAGTAACAGAATCCTCCATCGCTAGTGCAATAACCAGAGAATTATAGACATAAAACATTTTATTCAAAAAAACTGCACCTTTACATCCCAATGGCTGGGGCACTCACCACCTCCCAGACAGTACAGAGAGTTAGGACTCCTCTCTGATAGATACCCGGTCAGGAAGAAGGAAAGACACATGGTGCACAATGCAGGACCGTCCCTGCTATGAGAAAAAGCACGCCAAGCTTGTAAGCTGCATGGCTCTCAAACTGAAAGTGAAACCTGTATATTCCATAACAGCCTATGAGCCCATAACATCTCACACATAAAAGCAGCATAAAATCAAACATAAAAGATTATTCCCCCTGTTCAATAATCCCTCTCAGGAGAATATTAACCCTTGATTCTATACAGATAAAAGGAGTCGCACTGTGACCCTGTCTTTTAGCGTTAGCATACATGTATAAAAAAATGAAACGATCTTATGAGGAATCTATGCCGTGGAACAGGAACACAGCCTTTCGTGACAGGTTAGTAGTATCGCTCCTGATATGGACTTGAGAGCAGAAAGCAGGTAGCTAAACTCATCAACGCCGATTGCTTATGGAGCTGTAAATCTGAGTCGGGATGGTTTCACAGAGACGACACTCCCTGCATCTCCGGACTCTAACTTTCACCCATGCTCTCACTGAGAGGCTGACAGGACTACTTAAAACTCCAGTCCCATTGCAAAGAGTACTACCCTCGATAAGAAACTACTTCAAATCTTCCAACACTTCTCTGCTAGCCTCCTGTGACGAAAGGCAAAGAATGACTGGGGAGTGGGGGAGGTAGTTAAGCCTTTGGCTGGGGTGCCTTTGCCTCCTTCTGGTGGCAAGGTTCTTAATTCCTACAAGTAATGAATGAAGCAGTGGACTCTGCTCCCATTAAGATGGAAATGATAATTTATTATCATTTATAGTGTGCCAACAGATTCTTGTTTTATATTAAAAAATATATAACATTAAAATATAGTGAAAGATAGACTTTTATGAAAATGTACAGTTAAATGCCTAAAAACACAGAAACAAAAACCTAATCTAATCTCATCCCAAAAAAAGGGAGAAAAATATATTTTCTGCAAGGTAAAGTTTCTTGTTTTTCCCTTTTATGTAACTTACATCCACAGCTCATACATAAGCAACAAATAAAGAACAGCAAGTCAAACTATAAACTTTAGAGGCCATTAAAGGGATATGAAACCCAAATTTTTTCTTTCATGATTCAGATAGAGCATGTAATTTAAGCAACTTTCTAATTTAATTCTATAATCAATTTCTTTGTTCTCTATGGTATCTTTATTTGAAAAGCAGGGATATAAGCTTAAGAGCCGGCCCATTTTTGATTCAGCACTTTGGGTAACGCTTGCAGATTGGTGGCTACATTTAGCAATGTTCTACATAGTTAAAAAAACACTGCTGCCATAGAGTAGGGTTCTTCAAAAAAACAGGTCTATCTACCTATCTATTGGGTACTTATAGAGCGCGAATGAATCACCCGTGAGGGTCTCAAGGCGCTAAGGGAAGCGGATAGCAGGAGGGGGGTGGAGGGGGTGGGCGTTCAGCCAAAGAGCCAGGTTTTGAGGTCCTTTCTGAACTTTGTAAGGGAGGTGGATTGTCTGAGGTGCAGCGGGAGGGTGTTCCATGTCTTTGATGCCATGTGGGAGAAGGATCTTCCACCCGCTGTGGATTTGCTGATGCGGGGGATGACTGGGAGTGTGTGGTATGTGTCTTATTACCTTTTACAACACTTTCAAGTTTGACTATAATTAGGAATAAAGTATGCATACATGTCAGTCCCTTATACAACAAGATATCAGAAACAATTTTGGCAAATACTTCAGAAATTTTCAGACCAAGCATAAAAAGAGGGCCGTGAATGTATGTGGTATCATGGCACTCTGTGTTAGGGAAAAAAAAGTTTGACTGCTATAGAAAATGTACACGCTCCAAAGCTCCTATCAACCTTCCTTAGTTTAGTTTTCATCAAAGAATACCAAAAGAACAAAACAAAAGCAAATTGGAAAGTTAAAATTGCATGCTCTATCTGAATCATGAAAGTTTAATTGTGACTTAAATGTCAATTTAAGCTTTGAAAAAATGTAACAATTGGGTAAATTTTACACAGGGGACATTTAATTAAAACAAATTTACTTTAGACATATAAAATGTTGTGTGCATACAGCTAGAATTTATAATTTACATATATATGTATATACACACACACACAGAGTTAAAAGGATCAGTAGTCTAATGTCTAACTAAATTTCAACTCAATATGTATACAGAAACATACGTGTGTGTATATATATATATATATATATATATATATACACACACATACATATATATATATATATATATATATATATATATATATACATACACATAGATATACATACACATATATATATATATATATATATATATATATACATACATACACATACTCTCCATGTTATCAATTTTTATTTTACTTAACTACTACACAAATAAGACAAACCAAAATGTAAGATTCCTTAAACTCAAAGCTACAACTGACCTTTATTTCTGATGGGAAGGTTTGTAGCAACATTAGCAGGGGGTTTGTCTGGTTCCTGGGGTGGGACGACCATTGGCAGTGCCTGCATTGGTACACGAGGCGCCTAAAACATTGTAAAAACGGTCATTTCTAACATTTGCATGATTTGGCTAACTATTCTGTTTCTCTATTAAAACAGTGATACAAACACACAAAATGAAAAACTAATTTGCTTACATCAATTTTTTTAAGGAAGGATATTTTTTTTTTTACCTATGCACAATGGAAAAATGCAACTGTAAATTTGATAATAGACCAACAACAGGCAATCCACTTAGAATTAGACTTATTATAAATAATCAGTCATTAGTTACCCGGTTCAGGTCATGGGAAGGAGGTGTGAACTGTGTAACATCAGGTGGAGGAGCTGAGAGAAGATTATTGGGATAGTCCAACAGGTAGCAAACAACACTTGTGTGACCACCTTTGGCAGCTTCAATAAGCATTGTCGAACCATCCTTTAAAACAAAAAAAATAAAAGCAATCAATCTAATATTTCAATAAAAGTAGATTAGGTTTAGTACGAAATGTGAAAAAATAAAGATACATGACATTTTTCTTATAAAATTATTCATAAAAGAATTTTTAGACCACTAAACTTTTCAGCAAAATAGCAGTTTGTCAAATTAGTGCTACGCCATCTGTAAAATTTAGTTACAAGCAGAGATTAGAAACCTAACACTTGAAAATATTACACAAAATGTTTTTACAAAAGTGGCTATTTATTTAGACAGCATATTATAATGCAAAAGGAGAGAGAGAGAGAGAGAGAGAGAGAGAGAGAGAGAGAGAGAGAGAGAGAGAGAGATTGAGATTATTCAAAAAGTCTACATCAAATAACATTCTACATAACAGTGAACATTTTACTGGTATAAGATTTAATTGGAAAGGGGATTACCAACTATTATTGGAATTATTTAAAATTATGGTTATAAAAAAAAAAAAAAAAAAAAGTACACACTTGCATTTTGTCAGATTTGAAAGTTATTAAATGCTCAGTTTACAAACTAAAGCATTAAAAGGACATTCAATATTTTAGACATATATATCTCTGCATTTATGCACCAAATACAAAAAATCTGCAACCAAAATAAATGTTGCCTAGGTATTTAAATCAAACTCCTTAAAAAAAAATAGAGAGTATTTTAGATACAGATGCAAAGCTGTCGATATACAAATTAAAGAAGGACCAGGGTTCTGAAGTTTTTGGTGCCGTGTAAAAACAATTTTAAGAGGTAAAATAAATAAAGTATATTGCAAAGTTTTTTCTATGCATAACTGAACATTAGATGGGGAATTCAGCTTTGAGCTTAACGTATCTATAAGTCATACACTTAAAGGTGTCCACACAACAGCCATTTGATAAACAAAGAATCATTGTACCTTTAATCTATGTGTGGGATCTGCCCCATGCGCTAGAAGTAACTCAACTACAGCCAAATGCCCTCCAGCACAGGCAAGAGAGAGCACTGTATGATCATTGTTCAGTGTTGTCCGGTTAACATTTGCACCTAAAAAGAACAGAACAGGTTAATAAGGAGATCTGTAAAAGTTTTCGATCATTTTGAAATTGAAAGTGTGCTAACAGAAATGAACATTAACCAGTAAAACTAATGTGAATTTTAATCTTCCCTTTAAGAAGACATGTTGAAAAACAAATGCAGAACAAGTTAACACAGAATACTTAATTTTGTTCATATTAATTTCCTTGTTGGGAGCATTCACTGTCTGTGAAGTGTGCCCCCTCACTTTGTGACTATTTAGCTGGTCCAGGAGGAGACAAACTCTAGGGGTTTAATTCACTTGTACTTACCTGGGAAAAAAATTATGTAAATAAATTGGCAGCATAGAAGAATATCTCTGGTCTTACTAGTACTCTCACATACTCCTTTGCTGTATAATACATATACTGTAAAATCTAGTAATGTTGGGAGTGACTTCACATTTATCTATAAAATACCCAGGTGTACTAAGTGTGCCCACAAGGAAAAGGCCAAGTTTATTAAAAACAAAAAAAATGAATGTTTCATAACATTCTAGGTTTTATTTGAATTCTGTAAATGAAGACTGGACCCTTTGAAAGGAGCATAGGGACTACAAACCAACTTAGTTAAGATTAAAGAAAAATGAAAGTCTGGTGAGTGTTAAATAAGGAACTGAATAAAGAGATTAACCATGAAAACAATAAATGTTCTTTACTCAAGCATTTAACAAATTCCTTCCATACTTTCCTTCAAGGCCCAATCATGAAACTACAGTGAATGAGAAATTAAAATTGTTGTCTTGCACAGGTCCTTGGAAAAACAATGTATGCTTACCAGATAAATTCCTTTCCTTCCAGATAGGGAGAGTCCACAACTTCATTCCTTACTGTTGGGAAATACAACTGGCAACCAGGAGGCAAAGACACCCCAGCCAAAGGCTTAAATATCCCTCCCACTTCCTCATTACCCCAGTCATTCTGCCGAGGGAACAAGGAAAAGTAGGAGAAACATTAGGTGCTAGAGGAATAAAATAAATAGGGGACAGCCCGTAGACAAGAAAAAACGGGCGGGGGCCGTGGACTCTCCCCATCAGGAAGGAAAAGAATTTATCTGGTAAGCATAAATTACGTTTTACTTCCTAAGATAGTGAGAGTCCACGGCTTCATTCCTTACTGTTGGGAAAACTATACCCAAGCTCCAGAGGACACTGAACAAATAACGGGAGGGAACAGAGGCGGACCCTATTCTGAGGGCACCACAGCCTGCAAAACTTTTCTCCCGAAAGCGGCTTCAGCCGAAGCAAAAACATCAAACTTGTAAAATTTTTGAATAGGTATGTAAGGAGGACCAGGTAGCCGCCTTACAAATCTGATCCAGAGAGGCCTCATTCTTAAAGGCCCAAGAGGAAGCCACTGCTCTAGTGGAATGAGCCGTTATCCTCTCAGGAGGGCGATGCCCCGCTGTCTCGTAAGCTAAACAAATGACACTCCTTAATCAAAAAGAAAGGGAAGTCGAAGTAGCCTTCTGCCCCTTACGCTTCCCCAGACAACAAAGAGGAAGATTGTCTAAACTCCATAGAAGCCTGAAGAAAGAACTTCAAGGCGCAAACCACATCCAAATTGTGAAGTAAGCGTTCCTTCGATGGAGGATAGGACGCAAGGAAGGAACCACAATCTCCTTATTGATGTTGCGATCTGACACAACCTTAGGAAGAAAACCTAATTTAGTACGTAAAACTGCCTTATCTGCATGAAAAATCAGATAAGGGAGCTCACATTGCAAAGCAGAGACTTCAGAAACTCTGCACGCAGAGGCAATAGCCAATAAAAAGAGAACCTTCCAAGATAATTTAATGTTAACGGAATGCAGAGGCTCAAATGGAACCTGTTGCAAAACTCAAGATTGAGGCTCAAAGGAGGAGCCCCAGATCTAAACACAGGTCTGATCCTAATCAGAGCCTTAAAGGACTGCACGTCTGGAAGCTCAGCCAGTCTCTTGTGCAAACAAACCGACAGTGCCGAAATCTGTCCCCTCAGGGTAGTAGCAAAAAGGCCCTTCTGCAGCCCATCCTGGAGAAAAGATAAGATCCTGGCAATCTTAACTCTGTGCCAGGAAAAAAAAAACCACACTCTTCACACCTTGTAGTAGATACATAGAGTAACTGGTTTACAAGCAATCTCCACGCAGTCAGCCTCAGAGAATCTAGATGTTGATTAACAAATGGACCTTGTTTCAACAGGTCTCTGCGACAAGTTAACTTCCACGGAAGAGATGATGACATCCCCACTAGATCGGCGAACCACGTCTTTCGTTGCCACGATGGAACAATCAGGATTACTGATACCCGCGCTCCTGCTTGATGTGGGCCACCACTCGAGGAAGAAGAGGTAATGGAGGAAAAATATAGGAGTTTGAATCTCCAGGGCACTGCTAGTGCATCTATTAGATCCGCTTGGGGATCTCTCGACCCATACCTGGGTAGCTTGGTATTGAGACGGGACGCCATGAGATCCATCTCCAGTGTCCCCAACTCGCTGCATATCTCTGCAAATATCTCGGGATGGAGAGACCATTCCCTTGGATGGAAGGATTGACTGCTTAGAAAATCTGCCTCCCAGTTGTCCAAACCCGGAATGTGGATCGCTGAAAGCAAACAGCTGTGGGTCTCCGCCTACTCCAGAGTCTGAGATACCTTCTTCATCGCCAAGGAACTTCTCGTTCCCCCCCGATGGTTGATGTAAGCCACCAAGGTTATATTTTCTGATTGGAAGCTAATAAACTGGGATAAACCCAGAAGTGGCCAAGCCTTCAAGGTCTTGAAGATTGCCCGTAGTTTCAAAATATTGATCGGGAGGGAGGACGACTCTTGAGTCCACAACCCCCCCGTGCTTACCTGTGCTCCCCATCTGGATAGGCTTGCGTCCGTAGCCACAATCTCCCAGGATGGTCTTAAAGGGACAGTAAACACCAGAATTTTTGATGTTTAAAAACAGAATTTATGTTTACCTGATAAATTACTTTCTCCAACGGTGTGTCCGGTCCACGGCGTCATCCTTACTTGTGGGATATTCTCTTCCCCAACAGGAAATGGCAAAGAGCCCAGCAAAGCTGGTCACATGATCCCTCCTAGGCTCCGCTTTCCCCAGTCATTCGACCGACGTAAAGGAGGAATATTTGCATAGGAGAAATCATATGATACCGTGGTGACTGTAGTTAAAGAAAATAAATTATCAGACCTGATTAAAAAACCAGGGCGGGCCGTGGACCGGACACACCGTTGGAGAAAGTAATTTATCAGGTAAACATAAATTCTGTTTTCTCCAACATAGGTGTGTCCGGTCCACGGCGTCATCCTTACTTGTGGGAACCAATACCAAAACTTTAGGACACGGATGAAGGGAGGGAGCAAATCAGGTCACCTAGATGGAAGGCACCACGGCTTGCAAAACCTTTCTCCCAAAAATAGCCTCAGAAGAAGCAAAAGTATCAAATTTGTAAAATTTTGTAAAAGTGTGCAGTGAAGACCAAGTCGCTGCCTTACATATCTGATCAACAGAAGCCTCGTTCTTGAAGGCCCATGTGGAAGCCACAGCCCTAGTGGAATGAGCTGTGATTCTTTCAGGAGGCTGCCGTCCGGCAGTCTCGTAAGCCAATCTGATGATGCTTTTAAGCCAAAAAGAGAGAGAGGTAGAAGTTGCTTTTTGACCTCTCCTTTTACCAGAATAAACAACAAACAAGGAAGATGTTTGTCTAAAATCCTTTGTAGCATCTAAATAGAATTTTAGAGCACGAACTACATCCAAATTGTGCAACAAACGTTCCTTCTTTGAAACTGGATTCGGACACAAAGAAGGCACGACTATCTCCTGGTTAATGTTTTTGTTAGAAACAACTTTCGGAAGAAAACCAGGTTTAGTACGCAAAACCACCTTATCTGCATGGAACACCAGATAAGGAGGAGAACACTGCAGAGCAGATAATTCTGAAACTCTTCTAGCAGAAGAAATTGCAACCAAAAACAAAACTTTCCAAGATAATAACTTAATATCAACGGAATGTAAGGGTTCAAACGGAACCCCCTGAAGAACTGAAAGAATTAAATTGAGACTCCAAGGAGGAGTCAAAGGTTTGTAAACAGGCTTGATTCTAACCAGAGCCTGAACAAAGGCTTGAACATCTGGCACAGCTGCCAGCTTTTTGTGAAGTAACACAGACAAGGCAGAAATCTGTCCCTTCAAAGAACTTGCAGATAATCCTTTCTCCAAACCTTCTTGAAGAAAGGATAGAATCTTAGGAATTTTTATCTTGTCCCAAGGGAATCCTTTAGATTCACACCAACAGATATATTTTTTCCATATTTTGTGGTAGATTTTTCTAGTTACAGGCTTTCTGGCCTGAACAAGAGTATCAATGACAGAATCTGAGAACCCTCGCTTTGATAAGATCAAGCGTTCAATCTCCAAGCAGTCAGTTGGAGTGAGACCAGATTCGGATGTTCGAACGGACCTTGAACAAGAAGGTCTCGTCTCAAAGGTAGCTTCCATGGTGGAGCCGATGACATATTCACCAGGTCTGCATACTAAGTCCTGCGTAGCCACGCAGGAGCTATCAAGATCACCGATGCCCTCTCCTGATTGATCCTGGCTACCAGCCTGGGGATGAGAGGAAACGGCGGGAATACATAAGCTAGTTTGAAGGTCCAAGGTGCTACTAGTGCATCTACTAGAGTCGCCTTGGGATCCCTGGATCTGGACCCGTAGCAAGGAACCTTGAAGTTCTGACGAGAGGCCATCAGATCCATGTCTGGAATGCCCCACAATTGAGTAATTTGGGCAAAGATTTCCGGATGGAGTTCCCACTCCCCCGGATGAAATGTCTGACGACTCAGAAAATCCGCTTCCCAATTTTCCACTCCTGGGATGTGGATTGCAGACAAGTGGCAGGAGTGAGTCTCCGCCCATTGAATGATTTTGGTCACTTCTTCCATCGCCAGGGAACTCCTTGTTCCCCCCTGATGGTTGATGTACGCAACAGTTGTCATGTTGTCTGATTGAAACCGTATGAACTTGGCCTTTGCTAGCTGAGGCCAAGCCTTGAGAGCATTGAATATCGCTCTCAGTTCCAGAATATTTATCGGGAGAAGAGATTCTTCCCGAGACCAAAGACCCTGAGCTTTCAGGGGTCCCCAGACCGCGCCCCAGCCCACCAGACTGGCGTCGGTCGTGACAATGACCCACTCTGGTCTGCGGAAGCTCATCCCCTGTGACAGGTTGTCCAGGGACAGCCACCAACGGAGTGAATCTCTGGTCCTCTGATCTACTTGTATCGTCGGAGACAAGTCTGTATAGTCCCCATTCCACTGACTGAGCATGCACAGTTGTAATGGTCTTAGATGAATTCGCGCAAAAGGAACTATGTCCATTGCCGCTACCATCAAACCTATTACTTCCATGCACTGCGCTATGGAAGGAAGAGGAACAGAATGAAGTATTTGACAAGAGTTTAGAAGTTTTGATTTTCTGGCCTCTGTCAGAAAAATCCTCATTTCTAAGGAGTCTATTATTGTTCCCAAGAAGGGAACCCTTGTTGACGGAGATAGAGAACTTTTTTCTACGTTCACTTTCCACCCGTGAGATCTGAGAAAGGCCAGGACAATGTCCGTGTGAGCCTTTGCTTGTGGAAGGGACGACGCTTGAATCAGTATGTCGTCCAAGTAAGGTACTACTGCAATGCGCCTTGGTCTTAGCACCGCTAGAAGGGACCCTAGTACCTTTGTGAAAATTCTCGGCGCAGTGGCTAATCCGAACGGAAGTGCCACAAACTGGTAATGCTTGTCCAGAAATGCAAACCTTAGGAACCGATGATGTTCCTTGTGGATAGGAATATGTAGATACGCATCCTTTAAATCCACCGTGGTCATGAATTGACCTTCCTGGATGGAAGGAAGAATTGTTCGAATGGTTTCCATTTTGAACGATGGAACCTTGAGAAACTTGTTTAGGTTCTTGAGATCTAAGATTGGTCTGAATGTTCCCTCTTTTTTGGGAACTACGAACAGATTGGAGTAGAACCCCATCCCTTGTTCTCCTAATGGAACAGGATGAATCACTCCCATTTTTAACAGGTCTTCTACACAATGTAAGAATGCCTGTTTTTTTATGTGGTCTGAAGACAATTGAGACCTGTGGAACCTCCCCCTTGGGGGAAGCCCCTTGAATTCCAGAAGATAACCATGGGAGACTATTTCTAGCGCCCAAGGATCCAGAACATCTCTTGCCCAAGCCTGAGCGAAGAGAGAGAGTCTGCCCCCCACCAGATCCGGTCCCGGATCGGGGGCCAACATCTCATGCTGTCTTGGTAGCAGTGGCAGGTTTCTTGGCCTGCTTACCTTTGTTCCAGCCTTGCATTGGCCTCCAGGCTGGCTTGGCTTGAGAAGTATTACCCTCTTGCTTAGAGGACGTAGCACTTGGGGCTGGTCCGTTTCTGCGAAAGGGACGAAAATTAGGTTTATTTTTGGCCTTGAAAGACCTATCCTGAGGAAGGGCGTGGCCCTTGCCCCCAGTGATATCAGAAATAATCTCTTTCAAGTCAGGGCCAAACAGCGTTTTCCCCTTGAAAGGAATGTTAAGCAATTTGTTCTTGGAAGACGCATCCGCTGACCAAGATTTTAGCACAATAGCAAACCCAGAATTTTTCGCCGCTAATCTAGCCAATTGCAAAGTGGCGTCTAGGGTGAAAGAGTTAGCCAATTTGAGAGCATGAATTCTGTCCAAAATCTCCTCATAAGAAGAATCTTTATTGAGCGCCTTTTCTAGTTCATCGAACCAGAAACACGCTGCTGTAGTGACAGGAACAATGCATGAAATTGGTTGTAGAAGGTAACCTTGCTGAACAAACATCTTTTTAAGCAAACCCTCTAATTTTTTATCCATAGGATCTTTGAAAGCACAACTATCTTCTATGGGTATAGTGGTGCGTTTGTTTAGAGTAGAAACCGCCCCCTCGACCTTGGGGACTGTCTACCATAAGTCCTTTCTGGGGTCGACCATAGGAAACAATTTCTTAAATATAGGGGGAGGGACGAAAGGTATGCCGGGCCTTTGCCATTCTTTATTTACAATGTCCGCCACCCGCTTGGGTATAGGAAAAGCTTCGGGGGGCCCCGGGACCTCTAGGAACTTGTCCATTTTACATAATTTCTCTGGAATGACCAAATTCTCACAATCATCCAGAGTAGATAACACCTCCTTAAGCAGGGCGCGGAGATGTTCCAATTTAAATTTAAATGTAATCACATCAGGTTCAGCTTGTTGAGAAATTTTCCCTGAATCTGAAATTTCTCCCTCAGACAAAACCTCCCTGGCCCCCTCAGACTGGTGTAGGGGCACTTCAGAACCAATATCATCAGCGTCCTCATGCTCTTCAGTATTTTCTAAAACAGAGCAGTCGCGCTTTCGCTGATAAGTGGGCATTTTGGCTAAAATGTTTTTGATAGAATTATCCATTACAGCCGTTAATTGTTGCATAGTAAGGAGTATTGGCGCACTAGATGTACTAGGGGCCTCCTGTGTGGGCAAGACTGGTGTAGACGAAGGAGGGGATGATGCAGTACCATGCTTACTCCCCTCACTTGAGGAATCATCTTGGGCATCATTTTCTCTAAATTTTGTGTCACATAAATCACATCTATTTAAATGAGAAGGAACCTTGGCTTCCCCACATACAGAACACAGTCTATCTGGTAGTTCAGACATGTTAAACAGGCATAAACTTGATAACAAAGTACAAAAAACGTTTTAAAATAAAACCGTTACTGTCACTTTAAATTTTAAACTGAACACACTTTATTACTGCAAATGTGAAAAAGTATGAAGGAATTGTTCAAAATTCACCAAAATTTCACCACAGTGTCTTAAAGCCTTAAAAGTATTGCACACCAAATTTGAAACGGAACCGGAGCCGTTTTTATATTTAACCCCTTTACAGTCCCTGGTATCTGCTTTGCTGAGACCCAACCAAGCCCAAAGGGGAATACGATACCAAATGACGCCTTCAGAAAGTCTTTTCTATGTATCAGAGCTCCTCACACATGCATCTGCATGTCATACTTCCCAAAAACAAGTGCGCAATAGAGGCGCGAAAATGAGGCTCTGCCTATGATTAGGGAAAGCCCCTAGAGAATAAGGTGTCCAATACAGTGCCTGCCGGTTATTTTACATAATTCCCAAGAATAAAATAATTCCTCAAAGCTATGAAGTATAAAATATGCTTATATATCAATCGTTTTAGCCCAGAAAATGTCTACAGTCTTAAAAGTCCTTGTGAAGCCCTTTTTTTCTTTATGTAATAAAAATGGCTTACCGGATCCCATAGGGAAAATGACAGCTTCCAGCATTACATCGTCTTGTTAGAAATGTGTCATACCTCAAGCAGCAAAAGTCTGCTCACTGTTTCCCCCAACTGAAGTTAATTCCTCTCAACAGTCCTGTGTGGAAACAGCCATCGATTTTAGTAACGGTTGCTAAAATCATTTTCCTCTTACAAACAGAAATCTTCATCTCTTTTCTGTTTCAGAGTAAATAGTACATACCAGCACTATTTTAAAATAACAAACTCTAAGCCATCTCCGTGGAGATGTTGCCTGTACAACGGCAAAGAGAATGACTGGGGAAGGCGGAGCCTAGGAGGGATCATGTGACCAGCTTTGCTGGGCTCTTTGCCATTTCCTGTTGGGGAAGAGAATATCCCACAAGTAAGGATGACGCCGTGGACCGGACACACCTATGTTGGAGAAAAACAGAATTTATGTTTACCTGATAAATTTCTTTCTCCAACGGTGTGTCCGGTCCACGGCGTCATCCTTACTTGTGGGATATTCTCTTCCCCAACAGGAAATGGCAAAGAGCCCAGCAAAGCTGGTCACATGATCCCTCCTAGGCTCCGCCTACCCCAGTCATTCGACCGACGTTAAGGAGGAATATTTGCATAGGAGAAACCATATGGTACCGTGGTGACTGTAGTTAAAGAAAATAAATTATCAGACCTGAGTAAAAAAACCAGGGCGGGCCGTGGACCGGACACACCGTTGGAGAAAGAAATTTATCAGGTAAACATAAATTCTGTTTTCTCCAACATAGGTGTGTCCGGTCCACGGCGTCATCCTTACTTGTGGGAACCAATACCAAAGCTTTAGGACACGGATGAAGGGAGGGAGCAAATCAGGTCACCTAAATGGAAGGCACCACGGCTTGCAAAACCTTTCTCCCAAAAATAGCCTCAGAAGAAGCAAAAGTATCAAACTTGTAAAATTTGGTAAAAGTGTGCAGTGAAGACCAAGTCGCTGCCCTACATATCTGATCAACAGAAGCCTCGTTCTTGAAGGCCCATGTGGAAGCCACAGCCCTAGTGGAATGAGCTGTGATTCTTTCGGGAGGCTGCCGTCCGGCAGTCTCGTAAGCCAATCTGATGATGCTTTTAATCCAAAAAGAGAGAGAGGTAGAAGTTGCTTTTTGACCTCTCCTTTTACCTGAATAAACAACAAACAAGGAAGATGTTTGTCTAAAATCCTTTGTAGCATCTAAATAGAATTTTAGAGCGCGAACAACATCCAAATTGTGCAACAAACGTTCCTTCTTTGAAACTGGTTTCGGACACAGAGAAGGTACGATAATCTCCTGGTTAATGTTTTTGTTAGAAACAACTTTTGGAAGAAAACCAGGTTTAGTACGTAAAACCACCTTATCTGCATGGAACACCAGATAAGGAGAAGAACACTGCAGAGCAGATAATTCTGAAACTCTTCTAGCAGAAGAAATTGCAACTAAAAACAAAACTTTCCAAGATAATAACTTAATATCAACGGAATGTAAGGGTTCAAACGGAACCCCCTGAAGAACTGAAAGAACTAAATTGAGACTCCAAGGAGGAGTCAAAGGTTTGTAAACAGGCTTGATTCTAACCAGAGCCTGAACAAAGGCTTGAACATCTGGCACAGTTGCCAGTTTTTTGTGAAGTAACACCGACAAGGCGGAAATCTGTCCCTTCAGGGAACTTGCAGATAATCCTTTTTCCAATCCTTCTTGAAGGAAGGATAGAATCCTAGGAATCTTAACCTTGTCCCAAGGGAATCCCTTAGATTCACACCAACAGATATATTTTTTCCAAATCTTGTGGTAAATCTTTCGAGTTACAGGCTTTCTGGCCTGAACAAGAGTATCGATAACAGAATCTGAGAATCCTCGCTTCGATAAAATCAAGCGTTCAATCTCCAAGCAGTCAGCTGGAGTGAAACCAGATTCGGATGTTCGAACGGACCCTGAACAAGAAGGTCTCGTCTCAAAGGTAGCTTCCAAGGTGGAGCCGATGACATATTCACCAGATCTGCATACCAAGTCCTGCGTGGCCACGCAGGAGCTATCAAGATCACCGACGCCCTCTCCTGATTGATCCTGGCTACCAGCCTGGGGATGAGAGGAAACGGCGGGAACACATAAGCTAGTCTGAAGGTCCAAGGTGCTACTAGTGCATCCACTAGAGCCGCCTTGGGATCCCTGGATCTGGACCCGTAGCAGGGAACTTTGAAGTTCTGACGAGAGGCCATTAGATCCATGTCTGGAATGCCCCACAGCTGAGTGACTTGGGCAAAGATTTCCGGATGGAGTTCCCACTCCCCCGGATGCAATGTCTGACGACTCAGAAAATCCGCTTCCCAATTTTCCACTCCTGGGATGTGGATAGCAGACAGGTGGCAGGAGTGAGACTCCGCCCATAGAATAATCTTGGTCACTTCTTCCATCGCTAGGGAACTCCTTGTTCCCCCCTGATGGTTGATGTACGCAACAGTCGTCATGTTGTCTGATTGAAATCGTATGAACTTGGTCCTCGCTAGCTGAGGCCAAGCCTTGAGAGCATTGAATATCGCTCTCAGTTCCAGAATATTTATCGGTAGAAGAGATTCTTCCCGAGACCAAAGACCCTGAGCTTTCAGGGATCCCCAGACCGCGCCCCAGCCCATCAGACTGGCGTCGGTCGTGACAATGACCCACTCTGGTCTGCGGAATGTCATCCCTTGTGACAGGTTGTCCAGGGACAGCCACCAACGGAGTGAGTCTCTGGTCCTCTGATTTACTTGTATCTTTGGAGACAAGTCTGTATAGTCCCCATTCCACTGACTGAGCATGCACAGTTGTAATGGTCTTAGATGAATGCGCGCAAAAGGAACTATGTCCATTGCCGCTACCATCAACCCGATCACTTCCATGCACTGAGCTACGGAAGGAAGAGGAACGGAATGAAGTATCCGACAAGAGTCCAGAAGTTTTGTTTTTCTGGCCTCTGTTAGAAAAATCCTCATTTCTGAGGAGTCTATAATTGTTCCCAAGAAGGGAACCCTTGTTGACGGGGATAGAGAACTCTTTTCCACGTTCACTTTCCAGCCGTGAGATCTGAGAAAGGCCAGGACGATGTCCGTGTGAGCCTTTGCTTGAGGGAGGGACGACGCTTGAATCAGAATGTCGTCCAGGTAAGGTACTACTGCAATGCCCCTTGGTCTTAGCACCGCTAGAAGGGACCCTAGTACCTTTGTGAAAATCCTTGGAGCAGTGGCTAATCCGAAAGGAAGCGCCACAAACTGGTAATGTTTGTCCAGGAATGCAAACCTTAGGAACCGATGATGTTCCTTGTGGATAGGAATATGTAGATACGCATCCTTTAAATCCACCGTGGTCATGAATTGACCTTCCTGGATGGAAGGAAGGATAGTTCGAATGGTTTCCATCTTGAACGATGGAACCTTGAGAAATTTGTTTAAGATCTTGAGATCTAAGATTGGTCTGAACGTTCCCTCTTTTTTGGGAACTATGAACAGATTGGAGTAGAACCCCATCCCTTGTTCTCTTAATGGAACAGGATGAATCACTCCCATTTTTAACAGGTCTTCTACACAATGTAAGAACGCCTGTCTTTTTATGTGGTCTGAAGACAATTGAGACCTGTGGAACCTCCCCCTTGGGGGAAGTCCCTTGAATTCCAGAAGATAACCCTGGGAGACTATTTCTAGCGCCCAAGGATCCAGAACATCTCTTGCCCAAGCCTGAGCGAAGAGAGAGAGTCTGCCCCCCACCAGATCCGGTCCCGGATCGGGGGCCAATATTTCATGCTGTCTTGGTAGCAGGGGCAGGTTTCTTGGCCTGCTTTCCCTTGTTCCAGCCTTGCATTGGTCTCCAAGCTGGCTTGGCTTGAGAAGTATTACCCTCTTGCTTAGAGGACGTAGCACTTTGGGCTGGTCCGTTTTTACGAAAGGGACGAAAATTAGGTCTATTTTTTGCCTTGAAAGGCCGATCCTGAGGAAGGGCGTGGCCCTTACCCCCAGTGATATCAGAGATAATCTCTTTCAAGTCAGGGCCAAACAGCGTTTTCCCCTTGAAAGGAATGTTTAGTAGCTTGTTCTTGGAAGACGCATCAGCCGACCAAGATTTCAACCAAAGCGCTCTGCGCGCCACAGTAGCAAACCCAGAATTCTTAGCCGCTAACCTAGCCAATTGCAAAGTGGCGTCTAGAGTGAAAGAATTAGCCAATTTGAGAGCATTGATTCTGTCCATAATCTCCTCATAAGGAGGAGAATCACTATCGAGCGCCTTTATCAGTTCATCAAACCAGAAAAATGCGGCTGTAGTGACAGGGACAATGCATGAAATGGGTTGTAGAAGGTAACCCTGCTGAACAAACATCTTTTTAAGCAAACCTTCTAATTTTTTATCCATAGGATCTTTGAAAGCACAACTATCCTCTATGGGTATAGTGGTGCGTTTGTTTAAAGTAGAAACCGCTCCCTCGACCTTGGGGACTGACTGCCATAAGTCCTTTCTGGGGTCGACCATAGGAAACAATTTTTTAAATATGGGGGGAGGGACGAAAGGAATACCGGGCCTTTCCCATTCTTTATTAACAATGTCCGCCACCCGCTTGGGTATAGGAAAAGCTTCTGGGAGCCCCGGCACCTCTAGGAACTTGTCCATTTTACATAGTTTCTCTGGGATGACCAACTTTTCACAATCATCCAGAGTGGATAATACCTCCTTAAGCAAAATGCGGAGATGTTCCAACTTAAATTTAAATGTAATCACATCAGGTTCAGCCTGATGAGAAATGTTCCCTGAATCAGTAATTTCTCCCTCAGACAAAACCTCCCTGGCCCCCTCAGATTGGGTTAGGGGCCCTTCAGAGATATTAATATCAGCGTCGTCATGCTCTTCAGTATCTAAAACAGAGCAGCCACGCTTACGCTGACAAGGGTTCATTTTGGCTAAAATGTTTTTGACAGAATTATCCATTACAGCCGTTAATTGTTGCATAGTAAGGAGTATTGGCGCGCTAGATAGTCTTTTCTAAGTATCAGAGCTCCTCTCACATGCGACTGCATGCCATGCCTCTCAAAAACAAGTGCGCAACACCGGCGCGAAAATGAGACTCTGCCTATGCTTTGGGAAAGCCCCTAAAGAATAAGGTGTCTAAAACAGTGCCTGCCGATATTATTATATCAAAAAACCCAAATAAAATGATTCCTCAAGGCTAAATATGTGTTAATAATGAATCGATTTAGCCCAGAAAAAGTCTACAGTCTTAATAAGCCCATGTGAAGCCCTTATTTACAATCGTAATAAACATGGCTTACCGGATCCCATAGGGAAAATGACAGCTTCCAGCATTACATCGTCTTGTTAGAATGTGTCATACCTCAAGCAGCAAGAGACTGCACACTGTTCCCCCAACTGAAGTTAATTGCTCTCAACAGTCCTGTGTGGAACAGCCATGGATTTTAGTTACGGTTGCTAAAATCATTTTCCTCATACAAACAGAAATCTTCATCTCTTTTCTGTTTCTGAGTAAATAGTACATACCAGCACTATTTCAAAATAACAAACTCTTGATTGAATAATAAAAAACTACAGTTAAACACTAAAAAACTCTAAGCCATCTCCGTGGAGATGTTGCCTGTACAACGGCAAAGAGAATGACTAGGGTAGGCGGAGCCTAGGAGGGATCATGTGACCAGCTTTGCTGGGCTCTTTGCCATTTCCTGTTGGGGAAGAGAATATCCCACAAGTAAGGATGACGCCGTGGACCGGACACACCTATGTTGGAGAAAGGTAGATAATCCCTTTATTATCCATTCCCCAATTTTGCATAACCAACACAGTTATAATAATATACTTTTTACCTCTGTGATTACCTTGTATCTATTCTTTTGACAGACATGCATTTTTAGCCAATCAGTGCTTGCTCTTAGGAGCTTCACGTGCCTGAGCTCAATGTTATCTATATGAAACACATGAACTAACGCCCTCTAGTGGAGAAAAACTGTCAAAATGCTTTCCGATTAGAGGCAGTCTTCAAGGTCTAAGAAATTGGCACATGAACCTCCTAGATTTAGCTTTCAACTAAGAATACCAAGAGAACAAAGCAAAATTGGTAATAAAAGTAAATTGGAAAGTTGTTTAAAAATTACATGTCCTATTTAAATCATGAAAGATTTTTTGTGACTGTCCCTTTAAGAAGCATGTCCCTCGGGACAGATGATCTGGACAAAGCCACCAAGAGAGCGATTCACTCAACCAGCTAATAAAATCTGTTGAGACAGATCTGAATGATCGCCGTTGCACTGCCTCAGCATGCACAGTTGTAAAGGTCTGAGACGGAACCTGGCAAAAGGAATGATGTCCATGCAGGATACCATGAGACCAATCCCCTCCATACACTGAGCCACAGAGGGACTCAAGGAGGTCCGGAGGGCAAGACATGCCGAAGTTAGCTTGCAACGTTTCTGGTCTGTTAGAAATATCCTCATGGATATGGAGTCTATTATAGTACCCAGGAATTCCACCCTGGTACTTGGGATAAGAGAACTCTTTTCTAAGTTTATCTTCCATCCATGTGATCAAAGAAGATTGAGAAGGGACTCCGATAATTCTTCTGCAAGACGAAAGGATGGTGCTTGCACCAGAATATCGTCCAAGTATGGGGCTACTGCAATACCGTGTTCTGGCAATGGCTAGAAGTGCCCCCAGAACCTTTGTAAAGATTCTTGGAGCAGTAGCTAGGCCAAACAGAAGGGCAATGAACTGGAAGTGCTGGTCCAGGAATGCAAACCTCAGGAACTGAAAGTGTTCCCTTTGGATTGGAACATGAAGGTAAGCATCCTTCAGATCTATAGTGGTCATAAACTGTCCTTCCTGAACTAAAGGAAGGATGGACGGTAACGTCTCCATCTTGAGGGGACACTGAGAAATTTGTTTAAGCACTTTAGGTCCAGAATTGGGCGGAAAGTTCCCTCCTCCTTTGGGACCACGAAAAGGTTTGAATTAAATCCAAAACCTCTTTCCTCAATAGGCTTTGGAACAATAACTCCTGGAGGAGGAGAGATCCCGAACGCACCCTAGAAAGGCAACCCTCTTTTCTGGTCTGGTAGACAGATTCGAGAGGAGTCTGCCCCTTGGCGAATGAGATTTAAAACCTATTTTGTATCCCTGACATACCACTTCCAGGACCCACGGATCCTGTACATCCTTGAACCAGACGTCTGGAAAAAAAAAGAGACAGTCTGCCCCCTACACGATCCGATCCCGGATCGGAGGTCGCCCCTTCCTGCAGATTTGTTTTAGGTAGGCTTCTTATTCTGCTTGGATTTATTCCAGGACTGAGCCAGCTTCCAAGTACTCTTGGAATGCTCTGGCTTGGAGGAGGATTGTTGTCATTGGGATTTGTCAGAACAAAAGTAACGAAAATTTAGACGATTGTCGTCCCTTAGACTTGTTCTTATCTTGCGGTAGGAAGGCACCCTTGCCTCCGGTAACCGTAGAAATAATGGAGGCCAGGCCTGGACCAAATAAAATCTCTCTCTTGAAGGGAAGAGAAAGGAGTCTGGACTTAGAAGTCATATTCGCAGACCAAGACTTAAACCAGAGCGCTCGGCAGGCTAGGACCACAAAGCCAGAGGCCTTTGAATTAAGGCAAATTATTTGCATGTTTGCATCACAGATAACATAATTAGCAATTCTCAGAGCTTTAATTCTGTCTTGAATATCCTCGAGGGCAGACTCCACCTTAACACCTTAATGAGTTCCGAAAAAGTCGCACCAGTAAGTAGCCGCTCCGGCAACTGCAGCCTCATGTTGAAATATCTTTCTCAGAAAGGTTTCCATTTTCTTATCCATCGGCTCTCTAAACGAAGAACTATCTTTAAGACGTATAGTAGTATAGAGATAGCACCATCCACCTTAGGAATGGAGCCCCACAAATCCAGTTGAGATACCGGGAACAACTTTTTAAAAGTAGACGAGGGGGAAAAGGAAGAACCAATTCTTCCCACTCATTCTTAATAATGTTCACCATCTTAACAAGCACTGGAAAAGTCAAAGGAACTTTCCTCTCTTCGTAAACTCTGTCTAATTTAGGTATCATAGGTTCTTCAGGCAGCACGGCCTCTGGAACCTCTAAAATAGACAGAACCTCCTTTAATAAAAAACACTAGTGCTCAATTTTAAATCTAAAGGACTGTTCCCCGCAGCAGGAGGATTAGACACCAAGGACTATGACCCAGAAAGTTCACCCTCTGAAGCTACAGAGGTTAACTCATCATTGGATAACTGGGACATAATAGCTAAATCCAATATTGAGTTGACTCCTGGTCAGGTAAGCTATGTTTAAACCTCTCTCTTGCGTTTGTTAGAACGAGGTAATGCACTGAGGGCCGCAGACACCGCCGTTTGTAACTGTGCAGCAAAGTACACAGGAAGAAGGCCCCCTCCAGATGGAGGATTAGATGTGCTACAGGGAACTGCATGTGGAGTGGATAATGTAGCAAGGGTAGTAATCTCACGGGATGCCTAGTCCTGAGATGTAGACTCCTAACGTGACGAAAGGCAAAGAATGACTGGGGTAATGAGGAAGTGGGAGGGATATTTAAGCCTTTGGCTGGGGTGTCTTTGCCTCCTCCTGGTGGCCAGGTGTTGTATTTCCCAACAGTAAGGAAAGAAGCTGTGGACTCTCTCTAGCTTAGGAAGGAAATAAGGATACTTAAACAACCAAAGAAAATACTTCTGAGGTTTGGTTTATGATTTCTTGGAAATTTATAAAATTAGGCATTGTGTGAAAGCACTTTGTTTTATAAATTGCAGGAACCCACCTTTGCTAATGAGAAACTGAACAGTGCAAACATGACCCGCTCTTGCAGCTTTCATTAAAGGAGTCCTTCCACCCTCAGATTCATGTTCCTGTAGTATAGACACACAAAGCAGACATTTTTTAAATGATTTAAGAAACAAATTACATAATGTTTTGTTCCACATCTTTATATTATATTATATATATATATATATATATATATATATATATATATATATATATATATATATATATATATATATATATATATATATATATATATATATATAATTTATATTATTCATTTTTTATTCTTAATTTGTATTATACTAGTACAAACAAGTGACTTTTATGTTATTCTCAAACAAAATGTATAAAAAATGTTTGGACATACAAAGCCTTATTGACTACATAAACTTAAATAACCATTGTGTGTGTAGTGATGTTTTATAAAAGCCCCTAAATAAAAATTGTTTTAGCAAATAAAGACACAAATGAAAAAAACTGACTTACCAAGTCAGCACCAGCCTGAAGTAACACATCTGCCACATCAGTATGCCCATTTTCACAAGCATATGTAAGAGCTGTGTCGCCAGTTGCTGTAGTCGCATGGACATTAGCTCCTATAAAACAGAATATAGAAAAACAAATTTATTTTCTTTACGTTCTTTTTTAAATTAGCTCAGAGAAACATGGATCTATGAACTTAACAGCCCAACAAAAATTAGGCAAGCAGTTAACTCCAGATTATCAATTTTTCTATGGCATCCAATTCATAAATATAAGGGCATGAACCCCTAATTTAAAGGGTGAAACATCACTCTTTCAAATTTGTTGTGTTATGATATATTACAGAGAGGGGGTAATTAAGTGTTCTTAGTAAGCAATGTTAACCAATGCTGCAAGGTGTTTGACATTGTTATGACATTCAGCTGCCAGCGGGTGGACAAAGAACCATTAAATTTGAAAGAGCAGGATTACTGCTTCAAAGTATGGGATTTCAAGCTGGTTTATGTATTGTGTGAGGGCAACATATGGGTTACCAGGTGATCATTGGTAAGTGCACAGTGGTAAACCCATGATGTGAAAAAGCAGGATCTCTTCTTTCAACATGGCAGCCCCCTTGATTAGAGGGAGGCTTTGTAGTACATATTTTGGGGTGCTAGGATCCATTTTATAAATGGCAACTTTTATGGCAAGCACCTGGTATTTAAAGAGTTAATGATTAATCCCAGCTTTCATGTGAGGGGCATTATGTGTATGTGCATTGTATGTTAAGTGAATAGGGGCTCCTTGGGGCCCATTGGCCCCCATAAAGTAATTAAGTAGGGTATTGCCATTTTTATGTTAATCATCTACAAATAAGAGGGGTATGAGATCCATACTAGAAAGAGGGTGTTCTTTATTAAACTGGAGCCTTATAGCCATTTTCAAATTATCAGGTACCTTTAGCCCAAAAAAGGAAAGAGGGGTCTGTTAGAGCCCCTCCGTTTAAGTTAAAAAGCATTTTAAATGCTGTTGCAGGTACCAGTTGCAACTCACAGGGTCATGATACCATGTAAGTGGCATGAGGGCTGAGATATTGTCTATAAGAACTCAGCTTTATACTGTTCTTAAACAAATAGTCCAAAATATGGCCTAAAGTGATAAAGTGCAATAGCTAATCTCTATAGCACTGAGAGACAGAAGAAGCAACCAACAGTGATGCTAAATGCATTGGGATCCACACTCTGGCTCATCATGAATTGCACTATATACATTATATTTTGTATTTATTATTATTTTTTTATTATTAAATAATTTTAATTGAGATTGTCAGAAATAACAATAAACAACCAGTATACAGAAATAACATAACATCCCTTTACATAATACAGTTACAACAGACAGATATTCCCTCTCAATTCAATACATGATGTGGTTGTAGCAGAGAGTTATATATAAAGCAATAGGAAATATACAGGGTACAAGGAAGTGGATCCTCTTTTTAAAGGGACACTAAACCCAATTTTTTTTCTTTCATGATTCAGACAGAGCATGCAATTTTAAGCAACTTTCTAATTTACTCCTATTATCAAATTTTCTTCGTTCTCTTGCTATCTTTATTTAAAAGCAGGAATGTGATGCATAGGAGCCGGCCCATTTTTGGTTGAGAACCTGGGTTATGCCTGCCTATTGGTGGGTAATGTAAGCCTCCAATAAGCAAGCGATAGCCATGGTTCTGAACCTAAAATGGGCTGGCTGCTAAGATTTACATTCCTGCTTTTAAAATAAAGATAGCAAGAGAACAAAGAAAAATTAATAATAGGAATAAATTAGAAAGTTGCTTAAAATGTCATGCTCTATCTGAATCATGAAAGAAAAAATTTGGGTTCAGTGTCCCTTTAAGCAGAATGAAGTCCTCTAGCTACTTGAAGGGACACTTATTGTCCCAGTTGGATATGAATTACGTATTTAGAAACTAGAGTGATGAAAACGGTTGCTTTTGGACCTTGACAAGATGCTGACATTTTTACTTTTTTAAAGGAAGCAATATAACTGGACTTATACCTAGACACAGTATTTTCATATTATATTAGTCTATATAGCCATTTAATTTAATCATAAACGGACTTCATTAAAAAGTTTAAAATAGTGGCTGTTAAGGATCACCTCAACTTAAAATTCTCTCTCACATTAAGGGCTAGATTACAAGTAAAGCGCTAAATTATCACGCACCCGCAAACGAGAAAATATTCAGCAGTCTCTGGTTAACTTTATAAATGTGCCCCAAATGACCCCAAAATACTGTGTAGTGTATTTTATTAAAAAAGATAGCAGCATTTTTAGAAGAAAAAAAACAGCACTAAAAAGTGCATTTACATTGCAGTCTATGGGAACTGTGTGTTCCAAGTAAATATATATATGTATATGCTTATATACATACATATATATATATATGCTTATATACATACATATATATGTATTAATATCTGTATATACATATTAAAAAAAAATATATATATGTATATAATCATATACATATATATTTGCACTTTGCTGCCATCGCTGCGCTACTTAGCCCCTTCTAACGACATGAGAACGAGGCTCCCATAGCGCTTTCTCGTGAGCACAATGCTTCCCATAAATTGCTGACAAATTGCAATACCAACGCACATTAGCGTGCACTGGTATTACACCGTGGAGGGCAAATATCTCCTTCACTAAAGAGATATTTATAGCGCAACACTTTTAATCTGGCCCTAAATTGGACAAAAGTCACTAGAGTTGTAAATACTACAAAGTGGATTATATTCTCACTACAGCAGGGCTCGACAAACCCAGGAGCCTGGGAGCCACTGGCTCCTAGAATTTTACCCCGGCTCCTAACTTTTTGGGTTATTCTCCATATATCTATATACAAATCCAACTGTCTGGCTCCTAAAAAATATGCCTGGCTCCTAAATATTCTTACTGGCTCCTAATTTTTGAACATATTCATCAAGCACTGCACTACAGTGTGATTCAACTACCTTGCTGTTGAGATGGAATTGTGCGAGTGGCCATATGGCGTGTGCCCAATATATTTGACCTGTGCACATGTCCCTCTCTTCTTGTCTTTTCTAAATCCCTTTGGACTTACTTGTGATACAATCTTGAGGGGGGGGGGGAGCAGCTTGTAATATAAAGGGACTTTTCACCAAATTACATACAAATTAAAACAGCTTGTATATTACCACTTAGAACAGTAATGCTGGTTATTTGTGCACCACTTCATTTAGTGGTCATAAATAAATATAAACATATTGCTCAAATCTATTTTGTTTCAAATATACACAAGTAACAACCGCCTTGGAACAAGAAGGAATATGAGCACTTGTCCTTGATTTTAACCCTGAAAATATAGACACGGCATAAGAAGCAGTCATAAAAGAGAACGTATGCACTCTCATACTCATGTGTTACCATATTTAGGACTGGGGGTTAGCATCAAAGCTACCATATAAAAAAAAAAGGTATACAAATGGTTTGAGAAAACATTGAATGCAATATAATTCTATGAAATGCTCCTCACAATGGAACCTAGTAAATGTATGCAAGGATGTGGCTGCCTTACACAAGTGTTAAGAGGTTTTGCTATACTAGCCAAAGAAAAAGTAATAGCTCTAGCAGTACAAGCTTACCAATAAAGATGGAGCTGTATTCCTAAGATAGGATAGGATACAGGAAGAACAAATCAAACTAGCTAAATTAATCTTGGAAGCTTTCTGTCCTTTGCTGAAACCAGAAGAGGCAACAACATTTTAATTGCATTTGGAACAGATATCCAGGTTATATTTAAAGTAAATAATAAAGTGGTAGTTAAGTGCACAGTAGTGTGCAAAAATACTTCAGCAAAGTGTCCACCCAAGCTGAAAAATTTATACACAGTCTATTTCAGCATCGGGTCACATGCTTGTTAAAAGTTATCACTATGGCTTAAATAATTAAGCAGACACATTTTTGCACACCTAAGCATATTGCAAATATGCTTCTAATGGAATCTGACATGCACTGTTGTGCTTTAAACATAGAATCATTACTAAGATATATCAGTGCTAACTACATCAAGCCTAAAACAAAAATCTTCACTTGTAAATACTTTGGATTCCAACCTACTGATGAAAGGTCAGAACTGATCTACTGAAAATAAAATTTTTGAAAGATGTTAAGAAAATGTCCCTAAGGGTATGAAAAAAAGGAAATTTATGCTTACCTGATAAATTGATTTCTTCTACGATACGACGAGTCCACGGATTTCATCCTTACTTGTAAGATATTATCCTCCTGCTAACAGGAAGTGACAAAGAGCACCACAGCAGAGCTGTATATATAGCTCCTCACTTCCCACCACCCCCAGTCATTAGACCGAAGGTTTAGGAAGAGAAAGGAAAAGCTAAAAGGTGCAGAGGTGACTGAAGTTGTAAAAATAAAATATAATCTGTCTTAAAATGACAGGGAGGGCCGTGGACTCATATCGTAGAAGAAATCAATTTATCAGGTAAGCATAAATTTCCTTTTCTTCTACAAGATACGACGAGTCCACGGATTTCATCCTTACTTGTGGGATACAATACCAAAGCTACAGGACACGGATGAAACGGGAGGGACAAGACAGAGACCTAAACGGAAGGCACCACTGCTTGAAGAACTTTTCTCCCAAAAACAGCCTCAGAAGAAGCAAAAGTATCAAATTTGGAAAATTTGGAAAAAGTATGAAGAGACGACCAAGTCGCAGCCTTGCAAATCTGCTTAACAGAAGCATAGTTTTTAAAAGCCCATGTGGAAGCCACAGCCCTAGTAGAATGAGCCGTAATTCTTTCAGGAGGCTGCTGTTCAGCAGTCTCATATGCCAGGTGGATGATACTCCTCAGCCAAAAAGAAAGAGGTAAGCCGTAGCTTTCTGACCCCTACGCTTTCCAGAATAAACAATGAATAATGAAGATGATTGACGGAAATCCTTAGTTGCCTGCAAGTAAAACTTCAAGGCACGGACCACATCCAGATTATGTAACAGACGCTCCTTCTTAGGAGGATTAGGACACAAGGAAGGAACAATGTCCTGATTAATATTCTTATTTGAAACAACGTTAGGAAGGAATCCAGGTTTGGTACCCAAAACCACCTTATCAGAATGAAATATAAGATAAGGCGAATCACATTGTAACGCTGAAAGCTCAGAAACTCTACGAGTATAGCAACCAAAGACAAAACTTTCCAAGATAATAATTTAATATCTATGGAATGCATGGGTTCAAACGGAACCCCTTGAAGAACTCTAAGAACTAACTCCAGGGAGGAGCAATTGGTCTAAATACAGGCTTAATTCTGGTTAGAGCCTGACAAAAAGACTGAACATCTGGAACATCTGCCAAACGTTTGTGAAGCAAACTAGACAAAGCAGAAATCTGTCCCTTTAAGGAACTTGCCGATAACCCTTTTTCCAATCCTTCTTGGAGAAAAGACAGAATCCTGGGAATCCTAACTTTACTCCATGAGTAACCCTGGGATTCACACCAATAAAGATATTTACGCCATATGTCTTATGATAGATTTTTCTAGTGACAGGCTTACGAGCCTGCATCAAAGTATTGATGACCGAATCAGAGAAACCCCGCTTAGATAAAATCAAGCGTTCAATCTCCAAGCAGTCAGCTGCAGAGAATGTAGATTTGGATGTTGGAAAGGACCTTGAATGAGAAGGTCCTGTCTCAAAGGAAGTTTCCACGGTGGCAGAGAGGACATGTCCACTAGATCCGCATACCAAGTCCTGCGTGGCAACGCAGGCGCTATCAGAATTACTGAAGCTCTCTCCTGTTTGATCCGCGCAATCACGCGTGGAAGGAGAGGAAACGGTGGAAACACAAGCTGAACGACCAAGGTACTGCCAAGGCATCTATCAGTTCGGCCTGAGGATCCCTCGACCTGGATCCGTAACGTGGAAGCTTGGCATTTTGACGAGATGCCATCAGATCTAATTCCGGTCTGCCTCATTGGTGAATCAAAGAGGCAAACACCTCCGGGTGGAGTTCCCACTCCCCCGGATGAAAAGTCTGACGACTTAGAAAATCTGCTTCCCAGTTCTCTACTCCTGGGACGTAGATTGCTGATAGATAGCAAGAGTGGGCCTCCGCCCATCAGATTATCTTTGATACTTCTATCATCGCCAAGGAGCTCCTTGTTCCCCCCTGATGATTGATATACGTCACAGTCGTGATATTGTCCGACTGGAATCTGAGGAATTTGGCCGAAGCCAACTGAGGCCAAGCCTGAAGCGCATTGAATATTGCTCTCAGTTCAAGAATATTGATTGGAAGTAGAGACTCCACCTGAGTCCAAACACCATGAGCCTTCAGGGAATTCCAGACTGCACCGCAGCCCAGTAGAATGGCGTCCGTTGTCACTATCACCCAAGAGGGTTTGCGGAAACAAGTCCCCTGGGACAGATGATCCGGCAACAACCACCAAAGAAGAGAGTCTCTGGTCTCTTGATCCAGATTTAACCGAGGGGATAAATTTGCATAGTCCCCATTCCACTGACCGAGCATGCACAGCTGCAGTGGTCTGAGATGAAAATGAGCAAACGGAATGATGTCCATTGCCGCTACCATTAATCCAATGACCTCCATACACTGAGCCACTGATGGCCGAGGAAAGGCCTGAAATGTTCGGCAAGTATTTAGAATCTTTGATTTTCTGGCCACCATCAGAAATTTTCATGTCTACCGAGTCTATCAGAGTTCCCAAGAATGGAACTCTTGTCTGTGGAACTAGCGAACTCTTTTCTATGTTCACCTTCCAACCGTGAGTTATCAGGAAAGACAACACCGTGCCAGTGTGAGATTTTGTCAGATGATAAGTTGACGCCTGGATCAAAATATCCTCCATGCCCCGCGGTCTGAGAACCACCAGAAGGGACCCTAGAACCTTTGCGAAGATTCTATGTGCTGTGGCCAACCCGAAGGGAAGAGCCACGAACTGATAATGTTTGTCCAGGAAGGCAAACCTTAGGAACTGATGATGATCTTTGTGAATAGGGATATGAAGGTATGCATCCTTCAAGTCCACGGTAGTCATATATTGACCCTCCTGGATCATTGGTAAGATTGTTCGTATAGTCTCCATCTTTAATGATGGAACTTGTTTAGACACTTTAGATCTAAAATGGGTCTGAAAGTTCCCTCTTTTTTGGGAACCACGAAAAGATTTAAGTAAAACCCCTGCCCCTGTTCCAGTTTTAGAACGGGACATATTACTCCCAGAGTAGAGAGGTCTTTTACAAGAACGCCTCTCTTTTTATCTGGTCTACAGATAATCGTGAAAGATGAAATCTCCCTCTTGGGAGAAAATCCTTGAATTCCAGTTGATACCCATGGGTCACGATTTCCAGTGCCGAAGGATCCTGAACATCTCTTGCCCAAGCCTGAGCAGAGAAAGAAAGTCTGCCCCCTACTAGATCTGGTCCCGGATCGGGGGCTACCCCTTCATGAGGTCTTTGTAGCAGCAGCGGGCTTCTTGGATTGTTTACCTTTATTTCAAGCCTGGTTGGGTCTCCAGACTGATTTAGATTGAGCAAAATTCCCTTCCTGCTTTGTGGAGGAAGAGGAAGCAGAGTGTCTTCCTTTAAAGTTTCGAAAGGAACGAAAATTATTTTGTTTACCCCTCATCTTAACAGACTTATCCTGAGGTAGGGCATGGCCTTTACCTCCAGTAATGTCAGAAATAATTTTCTTCAATTCAGGCCCGAATAGGGTCTTACCTTTAAAAGGAATAGCTAAAAGCCTAGATTTTGATGACACATCAGCAGACCAAGATTTGAGTCATAACGCTCTACGCGCTAAAATGGCAAATCCTGCATTTTTCGCTGCTAATTTAGCAATTTGAAAAGCGGCATCAGTAATAAAAGAATTAGCTAGCTTGAGAGCCTTAATTCTATCCAAAACGTCATTAATGGAGTCTTAACCTTCAGAGACTCTTTTAGAGCATCAAACCAAAAAGCTGCTGCAGTAATAACTGGAACAATGCACGCCGTAGGTTGTAAAAGGAAACCCTAATGAATAAATAATTTCTTTAGAAGACCCTCCATAGGGTCTTTGAACGCACAACTGTCCTCAATAAGTATAGTTGTACGCTTAGCCAGGGTAGATATAGCTCCCTCCACCTTAGGGACCGTTTGCTACGAGTCCCGAATGGTGTCTGATATGGGAAACATTTTCTTAAAATTAGGAGGGGGAGAAAACGGTATACCTGGTCTATCCCATTCCTTCTTTACAATTTCCGAAATTCTTTTAGGAACCGGAAAAACGTCAGTGTAAGTAGGTACCTCTAGATATTTTATAAGTAAGAAAATATAAAGGTGGGTTAATCCAGCACCAACTATTAATACACCTCTAGTAAATAATTGAAGAGCTGTGAAAAAAAGCCACAAGGAGCCACTGGATCTGAATCAAAGAAACACAATTTATTAAGAAATAAACAATCATGAAATCAAACATCTATAGGTTAAATCACCAACATTAGAGAGTAATCCTAAAATCCTCTAGATATTTGTCCATCTTACACAATTTCTCTGGTGGTATCACAATAGGGTCACAATCATCCAGAGTCGCTAAGACCTCCCGAAGTAACAGGCGGAGGTGTTCAAGCTTAAATTTAAAGGACATCATGTCCGAATCTGTCTGAGGTAACACATTTCCTGAATCTGAAAGTTCTCCCTCAGACAGCAATTCCCTGACCCCCAACTCAGAGCACTGTGAGGGTACATCGGAAATAGCCAATAAAGCATCAGAGGATTCAGTATGCACATTAATACCTGACCTACGGCATTTACCCTGTAACACTGGTAATTTAGATAATACCTCTGTAAGGGTAGTTGACATAACTGCAGCCATCTCCTGCAGAGTAAAAGAATTAGACGCACTAGAGGTACTTGGCGTCGCTTGTGTGGGCGTTAAAGGTTGTGACACTTGGGGAGAATTGGATGGCATGTCCTGATTCTCTTCAGACTGAGAATCATCCTCAGGCACACTTTCTTTACTTAAAATATGCTTTTTACAATGTAAGGCCCTTTCAGTACAAGAGGTACACAATGTAAGAGGGCGTTTCACATAGAGTAATGAGTTTCCTTAATGTCAGACATGTTGAACAGACTAATAAGAACCACAATAGTCGTTAAACACTTTATTGATTTAAACAATTTTCTGAAAAACGTGTACTGCGCCTTCAACCCTTTGGCTGCTAAGCCATTTCCGACCTGGGTGCTAATATTTTATTTAATTTTTTTTATTTTGAAAACATTTTTTTTTTTTTTTTTTTTTTTTTTTTACAGGTTAGGCGATTACCTTTCCAACAGTGGGACTTGGGGGTCTGTAGCTGCATAGATGCCTCTAAGCAGCATGCCCCCTCCTCCTATACTTAACATTGTTAAGTATAAATAAAGTTGCGTGGTGACGTCATCACGTAATTGCTGGTGACGTCACCGCGCATCACGTGAAGCCCCGGCAATGCCTGTCACTCTACAGGCACGATCGCCGGGGTAGGAGCAGTAAGGAGCCCCCAGATCTCCCTCAAGGTGGGAGAGTGCTCATGACGGCTCTGAGCCGTCATTAGCACCAGAGTGAGAAACTCTGTGACGGCTCAGAACCGTCATTAGCACTGAAAGGGTTAAGAAAAAAAAGTGCACAATTTTTCCCAAACGGCTTCATAACTTTAATGCTTTAAAATTAGCTACACCTAATCAAAAGTTCCAAAAATTATTGCACCCCAAGTCCTTTGCTGATCAGTAACCATCCGGACCAGTTCCGTTTGGTGCATTTTTTCTGCATGCCCTCTTTTTGGTTTTAAGCCTTGTCTGTACCTGAAAATAATAAACCTTTTCTGCATCTTACCTAACCGCCCTCTTGGATTCATTTGCGGATGGTTAGCCGGTTTCCTTTCTGCTTAAAAGGGGAGAAATTAACCTCTAAAAGATATTTATAGTCAAAAATATGTTAGATTTGAAAACAATAACCCCTGCACCCAGGGTACTGCAAATTGACTCGACAACAATCCGGTTAACAGAACATCAGTCTAGGTTCAACCGGAGCTAATGCCTGCTGCCTTCTCAGCCAGAGTAAAGTGCGCGTCTGAGCGTGCGAAAATAAGCCCCGTCCATCATGGACGACGATCGCATAAGACTAAACAGCATGGTGAAGTGGTTTAGAGTATAAAGCCATGTGTATTTGTCTTACCCCTTAAGCACACACAAAATACGGCCATACTGTTCATTTGAATAAAAACCGTTAAGCCTCCCAATGTCCCTTTATATTGCTTTTAAGCCCATTATAAATGCTTGGCCCAATATGTCAATAAAATAAAATAAGCACAGGTTTCTCAGTAACACCCCTTGTTTACAGGTCTACTGCTTACTCCTTCCCTTGCAGGGAAAAAATGTCAGCCAGTTCTGATATACCAAGTATCCTCAGAAATAAAGGGCTGCACATACCTTGTAGCATGAAACCGTTCTCCACACTGAAGATTTCTCTTGTATTACCTTCAGAAGCTCTGTGGGAACCAACATGGATCTTAGTTACCTCAGCTAAGATCATCAACCTCAGGGCAGAAATCTTCTTCCAAATCTCCCTGAGGAAAATGGTACTCACCGGTACCATTTAAAATAAAAAAACTGCTTGATTGAAGAAACTAAAACTAACACCTCACTTTACCTCTTCCTAGTACTAACACAGCAAAAAGAATGACTGGGGTGGAGGGAAGGGAGGAGCTATATATACAGCTCTGCTGTGGTGCTCTTTGCCACTTCCTGTTAGCAGGAGGATAATATCCCACAAGTAAGGATGAAATTTGTGGACTAGTCGTATCTTGTAGAAGAAAGGAACACAGGATCACCACGAGTCCCATTGCTTTGGTGAAGACAAATTAAGTATTGCATAAAAAGGATAATGTTATAATACCTGTAGAAACCAATAAAATAATGAGGAGAAATGTGAAAATTCATCAAGGCAACGTCTTTACAAACTTTATATTAAAAAACTGTGAAATCCTAATAAGGATTAGAAATGACATTGCCACAGGCCTCATTTTATGCACTGAGTTGTGACAAGTACAAGTCCTTTCCTGAAAAAGTCTCAGGAAATTCAAATGAACTGGATGGACAGGCATCTCACACACAGGCGTAGGGGACAAAGTAGGGGACAAAGTAGGGGACAAAAAAAATTGAAAAAACATTCATATAAAGGAGCTGGGGATACATCTTTTTTTCCCACATCATAGTACAGTAGATATAAACCATATCAAGGAAATGGTAGGAAAAAACCTGTGTCCTATGTCTAAGAAAGCATGGTCTGAAAGATCATTTCTGTCAAATGCTGATTTGCTAACAGATACTGTTAGAATTTAGAGACAGTATAAAGGATAACCATCCTGTTATGACGATTAGAGGGTCATTAAACACTAAATTCAGTTTATTAAAGTTATTCCCTGCCTCCCTCTAGTCATGGGTTTTACCAGTTTGAAATCTATCATTGTATTCTAGTGCCGACAAAATTGCAGATGTGCCGCACCTGTCCTTCAGATACCTGCAGTGAAACCTAGGTTCTAAAATGGTCGCACCGATTAATATAGGGAGGTGCATAAATTATTAATTCCAACAGCAGGAGTTAAAATCTAAAGGCAAAAAAGAATAAACTATGGAAACAAAATTAGTCAGATTAATAGAATCTTTCAAAACAATTTCTTTCCCAGTTTAAATGAATGTCACATCAGGATGAAAGGCAATTGGAAATAACTAAAAAGAACAGAAACCTGAACCCCCAGGGAACAAACTGGACATTCTTAAGAATAACATGATTGCAAAGTCTGTGCAATAGATATGAAATTAAAAAGTAAAAAAGTTTCTAGAATTCACACCATTTAGCCAGAGGTTACCAAAACGATGTAATAAAATTAGCAAGTTATAGGTACATGAAAAAAGAAGAGGAACAAGGATTCAATAACCATCACTCTCGGAAAGCGTTTTAGGTCTTGATAAAGCAATTGGCACAGAGACAGAACATTGAAAATTTTAAACAAACCAATAATTCTGTAATGAATAAAGAAATAGGTAATCACAGTACATGGTGCCCCCCACACAGTAACTCCGGATGGAGAAACTTAACACCACACATTAAACTAATAATCTGAGCCAAAAACAATGGGTGCATAAATGCAGATAAGAATACATTTGTAAATGTGCCCTGGTGCCATAAATTACTGCCAAAAAGGAACATTCCCATTCCCTGCTCTGTCCACCCTGTCACTGGACAGAATGAGGAAGAGGTGGTGCTTGAGGGTTGCGTCTTCTAGGTAACATTTGGAGTGGGTCGCTTACGGGTAGGTATTACCAGGGAGGGCCATGACAGTTATCTTGGGCCAGACAGGTGCCAAAGAATCAGCATATTTTGAGATGCTTGTTCTACTGAATCACTTAAGAAGTGAAATAAATTGAAAAAGGATAAACTAATCTGGACCACAAAAGATTTGGCTTTATATTTGGCTGCAGCAATACATCTCTAGGTCTCATTTAAAAATGCTGCTGAATAAGTAACAATATTTTAAAAATAAAAGTAGCATGCAATAAAAAATAAAAAAAGCAGGCTTGAATTTTAAATCTGCAAATATGCAGTTGCAACAAGTGTCATCAGTTCTGCCAAATGTGTAGTTTATTAGCTCAATTGTTAAAGATTTGAAAAATACAAAAAAACAGAATTTATGTTTACCTGATAAATTACTTTCTCCAACGGTGTGTCCGGTCCACGGCGTCATCCTTACTTGTGGGATATTCTCTTCCCCAACAGGAAATGGCAAAGAGCCCAGCAAAGCTGGTCACATGATCCCTCCTAGGCTCCGCCTACCCCAGTCATTCGACCGACGTTAAGGAGGAATATTTGCATAGGAGAAACCATATGTTACCGTGGTGACTGTAGTTAAAGAAAATAAATTATCAGACCTGATTAAAAAAACCAGGGCGGGCCGTGGACCGGACACACCGTTGGAGAAAGTAATTTATCAGGTAAACATAAATTCTGTTTTCTCCAACATAGGTGTGTCCGGTCCACGGCGTCATCCTTACTTGTGGGAACCAATACCAAAGCTTTAGGACACGGATGAAGGGAGGGAGCAAATCAGGTCACCTAAATGGAAGGCACCACGGCTTGCAAAACCTTTCTCCCAAAAATAGCCTCAGAAGAAGCAAAAGTATCAAATTTGTAAAATTTAGAAAAAGTGTGCAGTGAAGACCAAGTCGCTGCCTTACATATCTGATCAACAGAAGCCTCGTTCTTGAAGGCCCATGTGGAAGCCACAGCCCTAGTGGAGTGAGCTGTGATTCTTTCAGGAGGCTGCCGTCCGGCAGTCTCATAAGCCAATCGGATAATGCTTTTAATCCAGAAGGAGAGAGAGGTAGAAGTTGCTTTTTTGACCTCTCCGTTTACCAGAATAAACAACAAACAAAGACGAAGTTTGTCTGAAATCCTTAGTAGCTGCTAAGTAAAATTTGAGAGCACGAACTACATCCAAGTTGTGCAACAAACGTTCCTTCTTTGAAACTGGATTAGGACACAAAGAAGGCACAACTATCTCCTGGTTAATGTTTTTGTTAGAAACAACTTTTGGAAGAAAACCAGGTTTAGTACGCAAAACCACCTTATCTGCATGGAACACCAGATAAGGAGAAGAACACTGCAGAGCAGATAATTCTGAAACTCTTCTAGCAGAAGAAGTTGCAACCAAAAACAAAACTTTCCAAGATAATAACTTAATATCAACGGAATGTAAGGGTTCAAACGGAACCCCCTGAAGAACTGAAAGAACTAGGTTGAGACTCCAAGGAGGAGTCAAAATTTTGTAAACAGGCTTGATTCTAACCAGAGCCTGAACAAAGGCTAGAACATCTGGCACAGCTGCCAGCTTTTTGTGAAGTAACACAGACAAGGCAGAAATCTGTCCCATCAAGGAACTTGCAGATAATCCTTTTTCCAATCCTTCTCGAAGGAAGGATAGACTCTTAGGAATCTTAACCTTGTCCCAAGGGAATCCTGCAGATTCACACCAACAGATATACCAAATTATGTGGTAATTTTTCTGGTTACAGGCTTTCAGGCCTGAACAAGAGTATTAATAACAGAATCTGAAAACCCTCGCTTTGATAAGATCAAGCGTTCAATCTCCAAGCAGTCAGCTGGAGTGGGTCGAACGGACCTAGAACAAGAAGGTCTCGTCTCAAAGGTAGCTTCCATGGTGGAGCCGATGACATATTCACCAGATCTGCATACCAAGTCCTGCGTGGCCACGCAGGAGCTATCAAAATCACCGACGCCCTCTCCTGATTGATCCTGGCTACCAGCCTGGGGATGAGAGGAAACGGCGGGAACACATAAGCTAGTTTGAAGGTCCAAGGTGCTACTAGTGCATCCACTAGAGCCGCCTTGGGATCCCTGGATCTGTACCCGTAGTAAGGAACTCTGAAGTTCTGACGAGAGGCCATCAGATCCATGTCTGGAATGCCCCACGGTTGAGTGACTTGGGCAAAGATTTCCGGATGGAGTTCCCACTCCCCCGGATGCAATGTCTGACGACTCAGAAAATCCGCTTCCCAATTTTCCACTCCTGGGATGTGGATAGCAGACAGGTGGCAGGAGTGAGACTCCGCCCATAGAATGATTTTGGTCACTTCTTCCATCGCTAGGGAACTCCTTGTTCCCCCCTGATGGTTGATGTATGAACTTGGCCCTCGCTAGCTGAGGCCAAGCTTTGAGAGCATTGAATATCGCTCTCAGTTCCAGAATATTTATCGGTAGAAGAGATTCTACCCGAGACCAAAGACCCTGAGCTTTCAGGGATCCCCAGACCGCGCCCCAGCCCATCAGACTGGCGTCGGTCGTGACAATGACCCACTCTGGTCTGCGGAAGGTCATCCCTTGTGACAGGTTGTCCAGGGACAGCCACCAACGGAATGAGTCTCTGGTCCTCTGATTTACTTGTATCTTCGGAGACAAGTCTGAATAGTCCCCATTCCACTGACTGAGCATGAACAGTTGTAATGGTCTTAGATGAATGCGCACAAAAGGAACTATGTCCATTGCCGCTACCATCAAACCTATCACTTCCATGCACTGCGCTATGGAAGGAAGAGGAACGGAATGAAGTATCCGACAAGAGTCTAGAAGTTTTGTTTTTCTGGCTTCTGTCAGAAAAATCCTCATTTCTAAGGAGTCTATTATAGTTCCCAAGAAGGGAACCCTCGTTGACGGAGATAGAGAACTCTTTTCCACGTTCACTTTCCATCCGTGAGATCTGAGAAAGGCCAGGACAATGTCCGTGTGAGCCTTTACTTGAGGAAGGGACGACGCTCGAATCAGAATGTCGTCCAAGTAAGGTACTACAGCAATGCCCCTTGGTCTTAGCACCGCCAGAAGGGACCCTAGTACCTATGAGAAAATCCTAGGAGCAGTGGCTAATCCGAAAGAAAACGCCACGAACTGGAAATGCTTGTCCAGGAATGCAAACCTTAGGAACCGATGATGTTCCTTGTGGATAGGAATATGTAGATACGCATCCTTGAAATCCACCTTGGTCATGAATTGACCTTCCTGGATGGAAGGAAGAAGTGTTCGAATGGTTTCCATCTTGAACGATGGAACCTTGAGAAACTTGTTCAAGATCTTGAGATCTAAGATTGGTCTGAACGTTCCCTCTTTTTTGGGAACTATGAACAGATTGGAGTAGAACCCCATCCCTTGTTCTCCTAATGGAACAGGATGAATCACTCCCATTTTTAGCAGGTCTTCTACCCAATGTAAGAATGCCTGTCTTCTTATGTGGTCTGAAGACAACTGAGACCTGTGGAACCTCCCCCTTGGAGGAAGCCCCTTGAACTCCAGAGAATAACCTTGGGAGACTATTTCTAGCGCCCAAGGATCCAGAACATCTCTTGCCCAAGCCTGAGCGAAGAGAGAGAGTCTGCCCCCCACCAGATCCGGTCCCGGATCGGGGGCCCGCATTTCATGCTGTCTTGGTAGCAGTGGCAGGTTTCCTGGCCTGCTTTCCTTTGTTCCAGCCTTGCATAGGTCTCCAGGCTGGATTGGCTTGAGAAGTATTACCTTCCTGCTTAGAGGACGTAGCCCTTGGGGCTGATCCGTTTCTGCGAAAGGGACGAAACTTAGGTTTATTTTTGGTCTTGAAAAGACCTATCCTGAGGAAGGGCGTGGCCCTTGCCCCCAGTGATATCAGAGATAATCTCTTTCAAGTCAGGGCCAAAGAGTGTTTTCCCCTTGAAAGGAATGTCAAGCAATTTGTTCTTGGAAGACGCATCCGCTGCCCAAGATTTTAACCAAAGCGCTCTGCGCCACAATAGCAAACCCAGAATTTTTTCGCCGCTAACCTAGCCAATTGCAAGGTGGCGTCTAGGGTGAAAGAATTAGCCAATTTAAGAGCACGAATTCTGTCCATAATCTCCTCATAAGAAGAAGAATTACTAATAATCGCCTTTCCTAGCTCATCAAACTAGAAACACGCGGCTGCAGTGACAGGGACAATGCATGCAATTGGTTGTAGAAGGGAACCTTGCTGAACAAACATCTTTTTAGCAGACCTTCTAATTTTTTATCCATAGGATCTTGGAAAGCACAACTATCTTCTATGGGTATAGTGGCGCGCTTGTGTAGAGTAGAAACCGCCCCCTCGACCTTGGGGACTGTCTGCCATCAGTCCTTTCTGGGGTCGACTATAGGAAAACAATTTTTTAAATATGGGGGGAGGTACTAAAGGAATACCGGGCCTGTCCCATTCTTTACTAACAATGTACGCCACCCGCTTGGATATAGGAAAAGCTTCGGGGGGCCCCGGGGCCTCTAAGAACTTTTCCATTTTACATAGTGGTTCTGGAATGACCAGATAATCACAATCATCCAAATTGGGTAACACCTCCTTAAGCAGAGCGCGGAGATGTTCCAACTTAAATTTAAAAGTAATCACATCAGGTTCAGCTTGTTGAGAAATGTTTCCTGAATCTGAAATTTCTCCCTCAGACAAAACCTCCCTGGCCCCCTCAGACTGGTGTAGGGGCCCTTCAGAAACCATATCATCAGCGTTCTCATGCTCTACAGAATTTTCTAAAACAGAGCAGTCGCGCTTTCGCTGATAAGTGGGCATATTGGCTAAAATGTTTTTGATAGAATTATCCATTACAGCCGTTAAATGTTGCATAGTAAGGAGTATTGGCGCACTAGATGTACTAGGGGCCTCCTGTATGGGCAAGACTGGTGTAGACGAAGGAGGGGATGATGCAGTACCATGCTTACTCCCCTCACTTGAGGAATCATCTTGGGCATCATTTGTACTAAAAATTTTTATGACATAAAATACATATAGTTAAATGAGAAGGAACCTTGGTTTCCCCACAGTCAGAACACAATCTATCTGGTAGTTCAGACATGTTAAACAGGCATAAACTTGATAACAAAGCACAAAAAACGTTTTAAAATAAAACCGTTACTGTCACTTTAAATTTTAAACTAAACACACTTTATTACTGCAATTGCGAAAAAGTATGAAGGAATTGTTCAAAATTCACCAAAATTTCACCACAGTGTCTTAAAGCCTTAAAAGTATTGCACACCAAATTTGGAAGCTTTAACCCTTAAAATAACGGAACCGGAGCCGTTTTTATATTTAACCCCTTTACAGTCCCTGGAATCTGCTTTGCTGAGACCCAACCAAGCCCAAAGGGGAATACGATACCAAATGATGCCTTCAGAAAGACTTTTCTATGTATCAGAGCTCCAGACACATGCAGCTGCATGCCATGCTGTCCTCAAAAACAAGTGCGCCATACCGGCGCGAAAATGAGGCTCTGACTATGATTAGGGAAAGCCCCTAAAGAATAAGGTGTCTAAAACAGTGCCTGCCGATATAATCATATCAAAATACCCAGAATAAATGATTCCTCAAGGCTAAATATGTGTTAATAATGAATCGATTTAGCCCAGAAAAAGTCTACAGTCTTAATAAGCCCTTGTGAAGCCCTTATTTACTATCTTAATAAACATGGCTTACCGGATCCCATAGGGAAAATGACAGCTTCCAGCATTACATCGTCTTGTTAGAATGTGTCATACCTCAAGCAGTAAGAGACTGCACACTGTTCCCCCAACTGAAGTTAATTGCTCTCAACAGTCCTGTGTGGAACAGCCATGGATTTTAGTTACGGTGCTAAAATCATTTTCCTCATACAAACAGAAATCTTCATCTCTTTTCTGTTTCTGAGTAAATAGTACATACCAGCACTATTTTAAAATAACAAACTCTTGATTGAATAATAAAAACTACAGTTAAACACTAAAAAACTCTAAGCCATCTCCGTGGAGATGTTGCCTGTACAACGGCAAAGAGAATGACTGGGGTAGGCGGAGCCTAGGAGGGATCATGTGACCAGCTTTGCTGGGCTCTTTGCCATTTCCTGTTGGGGAAGAGAATATCCCACAAGTAAGGATGACGCCGTGGACCGGACACACCTATGTTGGAGAAATTGTGATAAGCAGCTAATGGTAGAACAGCAAAAATATAGTACAGATTCCAGAAGAAGTAAATTTGCAGAAGGAGCACAAACAATTAGTGTTTTAGTTATTCCAGAATAGTACATTTAAGAAGGTGAAATATTAAACATTAAATGACCTATTTCCCAGTCAGTATGGATTTACCTTTTTAACTTTAATTATAAAACACAATCTAACTTCGCTTAGTACCAACACTTGCAACACACAAAAAATCCAGGTCTGCTATGTACAGAAAATGAATATCAAATTAAATAAGAATTTAAAATATTTTAAAAACATACAGTACACGCAGTGATCTATGATGTAATCGCAGAAAATGCAGCATGTCTGCCGAAAGAATGGGACACATGCAGGTGGCTGTTGGATCTTTTGCTTTGCAGCGCCTCTCTGCATCAAGCTGTTCTCTTCAAACAGCAATAGCTGCACAAGTTTTCTTTAACTCCATGCATCCAGAACAAAGTGCTGTTTGAAGAGATATGGAACAGCATTGCAAATCAGCAGTGCATTTATTGTTGACTGGCTCTCAGGGATTTTTTCCCAAGACATTTTTAAAAATGTAACAAAATGTATTTTTTTCTTTGCAGCTAATTTGCAATGCAGTTTTCAACTGCTGCACTACATTATAAAACTTTTAAATGGCTTTATTCTCCAGTTAATTAAAACATTGCAATATTGAACTGGTGCTTTAGTGTAACTGACTAATTTTAATTTTTATTTCAAAATGATCTGCAGAACATTATTCACTAAAAAATTTCATTGCAGAAAGTGGAGATATACATACCAGCAGCTAGCAGATATTTGACCAACTCTAAATGTCCTTCTTGAGCAGCTTCCATAAGGGGTGTAGAGCATCCTAGTTCAATGTCTGCGCCAGCCTTAATGAGGAAATCTGCTACCTCCAGGAAACCTCCACAGCAGGCCAAGGTGAGGGCAGTTTCTTGTGTCTCCTCAGTCTGAGCATTGATGTTTGCCCCTATAGATAAGTTTATTTATAAACAAAGCAATATTAAAGGGACACTGAACACCATTTTTTTTTTCTTTCATGATTCGGATAGAGCATGCAATTTTAAGCAACTTTCTAATTTACTCCTATTATCAATTTTCTTCATTCTCTTGCTATCTTTATTTTAAAAGCAAGAATGTAATTTTAAAAGCCGGCCCATTTTTGATTCACAACCTGGGATGTGCTTGCTGATAGGTGGCTAAATGCACCCACCATAAAACAAGTGCTGTCCAAAGTCTGAAGCAAAAAATGGCCGGCTCTTTAGCTTAGATTTTTTTTTTTTATTATTATTTTTTTTTTTTAATGATAGCAAGAGAACGAAGAAAATTTAATAATAGGAGTAAATTAGAAAGTTGCTTAGAATAGCCTGTTCTACCTGAATCATGAAAGAAAAAATTTGGGTTTAGTAGCCCTTTAAAAAAAAGTTATTTAAAAATATGTTTTTTTTAATACCTCTGCAAAAAATGTAGTGTAAACAAAACATTACATCACAATTACATCTAACTCAATTAGCCCATGCTTGCACTACAAAACAAAAATCATGTTACAAGGTAAAATGTATTTTTCTTGCTTCTCCGAGTATTGCAGACTTTTTTTTTTTAATAAAAAATCAGGCTCATGGTCACAGGCTCATCTGATCCATTATCTTTAATAAGAGAGTTTGCTTCTCAGTGCTCACTGTCTCACAGTAGAAAATCTAAATTTTTTACTAACCGAGAAATTTCTTTTTTTCAGGATGAGGACAGTCCATAGGTGTCCATAACATGTGGGATATACTTCCTGCCACCAGGTGGAGGTCAAGAACCCTCACAAGAGCTTTCAAACCCTCCCACCTCCCCTCCCTCTCCAGTTAAAGTGAAAGTCAACCCTTTTTGTTTATGAAACGCTAGGATTGACCATTGAAACAAATAATGGGGGACTTTCATTCATGAAGTATAAAATACTTCATGCTGAAAGCTCCTTTGTTTTATTCTGCAGAACGCTTGAAACAAATAAACAGCGCAGCTCTGACTCAAGGTAATTTATTTCACAATGAAAAAGAGTGCACCAAATAAATGATTGCACTTACTAGATGAACATTAAAATTAAGCTTTCAGTAAAGTTGATGCGTGATACAGTCCTGTTCTTATCACCGCCAACAGAGCCCCTAAAACCTTTGTGGAGATGCGTGGGACAGTGGCTAAACCAAAAGGTAGAGCCACAAACTGGTAATGCTTGATGAGAAACACAAATCTTAGAAACTGGAAAACTCTTCCCTGTTAAGAGGCTGGGACAGGTTGTATTATTCCCAAATTCTCTAAATCCTGAACACATTGAATAAAAGGAAGCTTCCTTTAGAGGATACTTTGCAACCTTAGACAGATTAAACCGTTCCCAGGGAGGCCTAGTGCAAAACCCTTTGCAGTAATCCTGAGAAATAATTTTGAGGACCCAGGGATCCTGAACTGATCTCTGCTAGGCCTTCTGAAATCTATTCAATATGCCTCCTACCAGAGAATCCTCTGGACAGGGGGCTGTCCCTTCATGCAGATTAGAGTTGGGCTTCTTGGTTTGTTTATCCTTAGAACAGGAGGATACTGGCTTTTAGGAAGGTTTGGAGGAGTCCGATTTCTGATCTCTGGCAGATAGAAAGGAATGAAAACAATTAGTTTGCTTAAATCTTCCCTTAGTCGTCCTGTCCGGAGAAAGAAAAGCTCCTTTACCGCCAGTAACAGTTTTAATGATAAAGTCTAAGACTGATGCAAAAAGCAATTTACCCAAAAATTTCAAAGGAAATTGACAAAAGTCTATTCTTAGAGACATCAGCTGATCAGGAATTAAGTCATAAAGCTCTCCTTAGCAGAATAGCAATTGACATATTTTTAACATCAATTTTAGTGATGTCAAAAACTGCATCGCACATGAAATCATTAGACATCATAAGGACCTTAATGCAGTTACGGATATGACTGTAAGGGAAGCATCTGAGAAAAAGGATTGCACCAAAAGGATGCTGCAGCGGCCACACAAGTGATTGCAACTGCTGGTCTAAACTGAAGAACTGATTGAAAAATAATTTTCTTAGCAAAAACTCCTGATTTTCAGTCCATTGGGTACTTAAACGAGGAACTATCCTCCATGGGGATAGTCGTGTGTTTTGCTAGATTAGAAATGGCTCCATCCTCTTTAGGAACCGCCTCCCAGGCTGTCAAGATTCTTTTCTGAAAGAGGATACATCTTCTTACACCGGTTAGGAGTAATTTAAGGAATGGCTGTTTTTTTCCATTCTTTAGCAATATAGTCTGTAACCAAGTCTGGAGCTTAAAACGTCTTAGGAACTTCTGGCAGAGCTTTGAAAACCTGCTTGAACTCATTTATAGGTTTTGGAATTTCTGGATTCTGTTCTGACATTTCTATGGTATTCAGAACTTCCTGTAGAAGGAAACTGATATGATCGGAAAGTGGAATAAGGCTCTGTTTCAGTTACCAGTTCAGGATCATTTGAGAAGATTTCACCCTCAGAAGACACAGAAAGGGACTCATCAGAGGTTTGCAAACGAAGTGGTAACATAGCTAGATGATCAGTCCCTTATGAGTGACAGGGAGGGTGAGGTAAATTTCCAGATTTAGGCTTCCTTGGTCCGGGAATTGCAGCTAAACAGCTCTGTCATGGTTTTTTGTAAAGTATTTTTAAATTCAGGTGAAAAATCAGTGCTATCCCCTTTGTGTCATATAAACAGGCATGGGCGTTAAAGGGACATTATACACTCGATTTTTCTTTGCATAAATGTTTTGTAGATGATCCATTTATATAGCCCATACAGGGTTTTTTTTTTTTTTTATGTATAGTTTTGCTTATTTTTAAATAACATTGCTCTGATTTTCATTCTCCTAACCAATCCTCAAAGTTTTATGAAAATATCGAGGTATACCTACTCCAGCTTGCTCCTGTTTGTGTAAAGAGCTTTTTCATATGCAGAGGAAGGGGAGGGGGGTGTCTGATATTTCCCACGTGCAGTGGGTGTTCCAGCTACCTTTTTAACAGAGCTAAACTGGGAGCTTCTAAGTAAGTTTGTAAAAGGGTTTATACTGAATTTTTATATCAGCATTTGTGCATGTTATTCTTTATAGTAGTGTCTATTACATGCATACAGGGTCTCAAGACAGGTCTGAGCTCCCATTAATTTAGAAAATAACAAAATCTTGATTGCAGAGCACCTCACTCAACCTCTCACCTCAGAGGCCAAGAACTAACTGGAGAGGGAGTGGAGGTGGAAGGGTTTGAAAGCTCTTGTGGGGGTTCTTGAACTCCACCTAGTGGCGGAAAGTATATCCCACGTTATTGACACCTATGGACTCTTCATCTTGCAAAAGAAAAGTGAGAACTATGCGCAGTTGCTTTCTCTCTCTCTCTCTCTATATATATATATATATATATATATATATATATATATATATATATATATATATATATATATATATATATATATATATATATATATATATATATATATATAAAATAAATTATGCTTACCTGATAATTTCATTTCCATCTGCATGGGTAGAGTCCACAGCTGCATTCCTTACTTTTGGGAAATACTGAACCTGGCCACCAGGAGGAGGCAAAGACACCCAGCCAAAGGCTTAAATACCACCCCGCGAAAAAGGTGCCAGAAACAAAATTAAATTTAGGGCTGCCCACAGGAGAACACAGGCAGGAGCTGTGGACTTTTCCCATACAGATGGAAATGAAATTATCAGGTAAGCATAATTTATGTTTTCCATCTTAATATGGGAACAGTCCACAGCTGCATTCCATACTTTTGGGAAACATATACCCAAGTTCTAGAGTACACGGAATGCAAACGGGAGGGAAAAAGAGGCGGACCCAATCTGAGGGCACCATCGCCTGCAAAACCTTTCTCCTGAAGGCTGCTTCAGCAGAAGCAAACACCTAAAACTTGTCAAATTTTGAAAAAAAAGTATGTAAGGAGAACCGCCTCATCCAGTGAGCCGCCTCATCCTTGAAGGCCCAAAAGGAAACCGCTACTCTCATAGAATGAGCCGTAATCCACAGAGAAGGCTTATCTCTCGCCGTCTCTATGCGAAACGGATGACCCTCCTCAATCAAAAAAATAAGGAAGTCAAAGATGCCCTCTGACCCCTACGATTCCCGAAAAGAGAACAAACAGAAAAAGAGGTTTTTCAAAATTCCTTTGTGGCCCGAAGATAGAACTTCAAGGCACAAACCACATCCAAAAATAGGTTGTAAACGTTCCTTCGACGGAGGAGGATTAGGACATAAAAAAAGGAACCACAATCTCTTGATTGATGTTGCGAATTGACACAACCTTAGGAAGAAACCTAACTTGGTTCCTAAAGGTCTTATCTGCATGAAAAGCCAGATAAAGAGGGACAAATTGCAAAGCAGCAATCACAGATACTCTGCATGCATAAGCAATAGCCAGTAGAAAAACAGAATTTATGTTTACCTGATAAATTACTTTCTCCAACGGTGTGTCCGGTCCACGGCGTCATCCTTACTTGTGGGATATTCTCTTCCCCAACAGGAAATGGCAAAGAGCCCAGCAAAGCTGGTCACATGATCCCTCCTAGGCTCCGCCTACCCCAGTCATTCGACCGACGTTAAGGAGGAATATTTGCATAGGAGAAACCATATGTTACCGTGGTGACTGTAGTTAAAGAAAATAAATTATCAGACCTGATTAAAAAAACCAGGGCGGGCCGTGGACCGGACACACCGTTGGAGAAAGTAATTTATCAGGTAAACATAAATTCTGTTTTCTCCAACATAGGTGTGTCCGGTCCACGGCGTCATCCTTACTTGTGGGAACCAATACCAAAGCTTTAGGACACGGATGAAGGGAGGGAGCAAATCAGGTCACCTAAATGGAAGGCACCACGGCTTGCAAAACCTTTCTCCCAAAAATAGCCTCAGAAGAAGCAAAAGTATCAAATTTGTAAAATTTAGAAAAAGTGTGCAGTGAAGACCAAGTCGCTGCCTTACATATCTGATCAACAGAAGCCTCGTTCTTGAAGGCCCATGTGGAAGCCACAGCCCTAGTGGAGTGAGCTGTGATTCTTTCAGGAGGCTGCCGTCCGGCAGTCTCATAAGCCAATCGGATAATGCTTTTAATCCAGAAGGAGAGAGAGGTAGAAGTTGCTTTTTGACCTCTCCGTTTACCAGAATAAACAACAAACAAAGACAAAGTTTGTCTGAAATCCTTAGTAGCTGCTAAGTAAAATTTGAGAGCACGAACTACATCCAAGTTGTGCAACAAACGTTCCTTCTTTGAAACTGGATTAGGACATAAAGAAGGCACAAATATCTCCTGGTTAATGTTTTTGTTAGAAACAACTTTTGGAAGAAAACCAGGTTTAGTACGCAAAACCACCTTATCTGCATGGAACACCAGATAAGGAGAAGAACACTGCAGAGCAGATAATTCTGAAACTCTTCTAGCAGAAGAAATTGCAACCAAAAACAAAGCTTCCCAAGATAATAACTTAATATCAACGGAATGTAAGGGTTCAAACGGAACCCCCTGAAGAACTGAAAGAACTAGGTTGAGACTCCAAGGAGGAGTCAAAATTTTGTAAACAGGCTTGATTCTAACCAGAGCCTGAACAAAGGCTAGAACATCTGGCACAGCTGCCAGCTTTTTGTGAAGTAACACAGACAAGGCAGAAATCTGTCCCATCAAGGAACTTGCAGATAATCCTTTTTCCAATCCTTCTCGAAGGAAGGATAGACTCTTAGGAATCTTAACCTTGTCCCAAGGGAATCCTGCAGATTCACACCAACAGATATACCAAATTATGTGGTAATTTTTCTGGTTACAGGCTTTCAGGCCTGAACAAGAGTATTAATAACAGAATCTGAGAACCCTCGCTTTGATAAGATCAAGCGTTCAATCTCCAAGCAGTCAGCTGGAGTGGGTCGAACGGACCTAGAACAAGAAGGTCTCTCAAAGGTAGCTTCCATGGTGGAGCCGATGACATATTCACCAGATCTGCATACCAAGTCCTGCGTGGCCACGCAGGAGCTATCAAAATCACCGACGCCCTCTCCTGATTGATCCTGGCTACCAGCCTGGGGATGAGAGGAAACGGCGGGAACACATAAGCTAGTTTGAAGGTCCAAGGTGCTACTAGTGCATCCACTAGAGCCGCCTTGGGATCCCTGGATCTGTACCCGTAGTAAGGAACTCTGAAGTTCTGACGAGAGGCCATCAGATCCATGTCTGGAATGCCCCACGGTTGAGTGACTTGGGCAAAGATTTCCGGAAGGAGTTCCCACTCCCCCGGATGCAATGTCTGACGACTCAGAAAATCCGCTTCCCAATTTTCCACTCCTGGGATGTGGATAGCAGACAGGTGGCAGGAGTGAGACTCCGCCCATAGAATGATTTTGGTCACTTCTTCCATCGCTAGGGAACTCCTTGTTCCCCCCTGATGGTTGATGTATCAACTTGGCCCTCGCTAGCTGAGGCCAAGCTTTGAGAGCATTGAATATCGCTCTCAGATCCAGAATATTTATCGGTAGAAGAGATTCTACCCGAGACCAAAGACCCTGAGCTTTCAGGGATCCCCAGACCGCGCCCCAGCCCTTCAGACTGGCGTCGGTCGTGACAATGACCCACTCTGGTCTGCGGAAGGTCATCCCTTGTGACAGGTTGTCCAGGGACAGCCACCAACGGAATGAGTCTCTGGTCCTCTGATTTACTTGTATCTTCGGAGACAAGTCTGAATAGTCCCCATTCCACTGACTGAGCATGAACAGTTGTAATGGTCTTAGATGAATGCGCACAAAAGGAACTATGTCCATTGCCGCTACCATCAAACCTATCACTTCCATGCACTGCGCTATGGAAGGAAGAGGAACGGAATGAAGTATCCGACAAGAGTCTAGAAGTTTTGTTTTTCTGGCTTCTGTCAGAAAAATCCTCATTTCTAAGGAGTCTATTATAGTTCCCAAGAAGGGAACCCTCGTTGACGGAGATAGAGAACTCTTTTCCACGTTCACTTTCCATCCGTGAGATCTGAGAAAGGCCAGGACAATGTCCGTGTGAGCCTTTACTTGAGGAAGGGACGACGCTCGAATCAGAATGTCGTCCAAGTAAGGTACTACAGCAATGCCCCTTGGTCTTAGCACCGCCAGAAGGGACCCTAGTACCTATGAGAAAATCCTAGGAGCAGTGGCTAATCCGAAAGAAAACGCCACGAACTGGAAATGCTTGTCCAGGAATGCAAACCTCAGGAACCGATGATGTTCCTTGTGGATAGGAATATGTAGATACGCATCCTTGAAATCCACCTTGGTCATGAATTGACCTTCCTGGATGGAAGGAAGAAGTGTTCGAATGGTTTCCATCTTGAACGATGGAACCTTGAGAACTTGTTCAAGATCTTGAGATCTAAGATTGGTCTGAACGTTCCCTCTTTTTTGGGAACTATGAACAGATTGGAGTAGAACCCCATCCCTTGTTCTCCTAATGGAACAGGATGAATCACTCCCATTTTTAGCAGGTCTTCTACCCAATGTAAGAATGCCTGTCTTCTTATGTGGTCTGAAGACAACTGAGACCTGTGGAACCTCCCCCTTGGAGGAAGCCCCTTGAACTCCAGAGCCTGAGCGAAGAGAGAGAGTCTGCCCCCCACCAGATCCGGTCCCGGATCGGGGGCCCGCATTTCATGCTGTCTTGGTAGCAGTGGCAGGTTTCCTGGCCTGCTTTCCTTTGTTCCAGCCTTGCATAGGTCTCCAGGCTGGATTGGCTTGAGAAGTATTACCTTCCTGCTTAGAGGACGTAGCCCTTGGGGCTGATCCGTTTCTGCGAAAGGGACGAAACTTAGGTTTATTTTTGGTCTTGACAAGACCTATCCTGAGGAAGGGCGTGGCCCTTGCCCCCAGTGATATCAGAGATAATCTCTTTCAAGTCAGGGCCAAAGAGTGTTTTCCCCTTGAAAGGAATGTCAAGTAATTTGTTCTTGGAAGACGCATCCGCTGCCCAAGATTTTAACCAAAGCGCTCTGCGCCACAATAGCAAACCCAGAATTTTTTCGCCGCTAACCTAGCCAATTGCAAGGTGGCGTCTAGGGTGAAAGAATTAGCCAATTTAAGAGCACGAATTCTGTCCATAATCTCCTCATAAGAAGAAGAATTACTAATAATCGCCTTTCCTAGCTCATCAAACTAGAAACACGCGGCTGCAGTGACAGGGACAATGCATGCAATTGGTTGTAGAAGGGAACCTTGCTGAACAAACATCTTTTTAGCAGACCTTCTAATTTTTTATCCATAGGATCTTGGAAAGCACAACTATCTTCTATGGGTATAGTGGCGCGCTTGTGTAGAGTAGAAACCGCCCCCTCGACCTTGGGGACTGTCTGCCATCAGTCCTTTCTGGGGTCGACTATAGGAAAACAATTTTATAAATATGGGGGGAGGTACTAAAGGTATACCGGGCCTGTCCCATTCTTTACTAACAATGTACGCCACCCGCTTGGATATAGGAAAAGCTTCGGGGGGCCCCGGGGCCTCTAAGAACTTTTCCATTTAACATAGTGGTTCTGGAATGACCAGATAATCACAATCATCCAAATTGGATAACACCTCCTTAAGCAGAGCGCGGAGATGTTCCAACTTAAATTTAAAAGTAATCACATCAGGTTCAGCTTGTTGAGAAATGTTTCCTGAATCTGAAATTTCTCCCTCAGACAAAACCTCCCTGGCCCCCTCAGACTGGTGTAGGGGCCCTTCAGAAACCATATCATCAGCGTTCTCATGCTCTACAGAATTTTCTAAAACAGAGCAGTCGCGCTTTCGCTGATAAGTGGGCATATTGGCTAAAATGTATTTGATAGAATTATCCATTACAGCCGTTAAATGTTGCATAGTAAGGAGTATTGGCGCACTAGAGGTACTAGGGGCCTCCTGTATGGGCAAGACTGGTGTAGACGAAGGAGGGGATGATGCAGTACCATGCTTACTCCCCTCACTTGAGGAATCATCTTGGGCATCATTTTTACTAAAAAAATTTTATGACATAAAATACATATAGTTAAATGAGAAGGAACCTTGGTTTCCCCACAGTCAGAACACAATCTATCTGGTAGTTCAGACATGTTAAACAGGCATAAACTTGATAACAAAGCACAAAAAACGTTTTAAAATAAAACCGTTACTGTCACTTTAAATTTTAAACTAAACACACTTTATTACTGCAATTGCGAAAAAGTATGAAGGAATTGTTCAAAATTCACCAAAATTTCACCACAGTGTCTTAAAGCCTTAAAAGTATTGCACACCAAATTTGGAAGCTTTAACCCTTAAAATAACGGAACCGGAGCCGTTTTTATATTTAACCCCTTTACAGTCCCTGGAATCTGCTTTGCTGAGACCCAACCAAGCCCAAAGGGGAATACGATACCAAATGATGCCTTCAGAAAGACTTTTCTATGTATCAGAGCTCCACACACATGCAGCTGCATGCCATGCTGTCCTCAAAAACAAGTGCGCCATACCGGCGCGAAAATGAGGCTCTGTGCCGATATATCATATCAAAATACCCAGAATAAATGATTCCTCAAGGCTAAATATGTGTTAATAATGAATCGATTTAGCCCAGAAAAAGTCTACAGTCTTAATAAGCCCTTGTGAAGCCCTTATTTACTATCTTAATAAACATGGCTTACCGGATCCCATAGGGAAAATGACAGCTTCCAGCATTACATCGTCTTGTTAGAATGCGTCATACCTCAAGCAGTAAGAGACTGCACACTGTTCCCCCAACTGAAGTTAATTGCTCTCAACAGTCCTGTGTGGAACAGCCATGGATTTTAGTTACGGTGCTAAAATCATTTTCCTCATACAAACAGAAATCTTCATCTCTTTTCTGTTTCTGAGTAAATAGTACATACCAGCACTATTTTAAAATAACAAACTCTTGATTGAATAATAAAAACTACAGTTAAACACTAAAAAACTCTAAGCCATCTCCGTGGAGATGTTGCCTGTACAACGGCAAAGAGAATGACTGGGGTAGGCGGAGCCTAGGAGGGATCATGTGACCAGCTTTGCTGGGCTCTTTGCCATTTCCTGTTGGGGAAGAGAATATCCCACAAGTAAGGATGACGCCGTGGACCGGACACACCTATGTTGGAGAAAGGAAGCTTCCCAGAAAACAATTTTGTGTCTACTTCATGCATAGGCTCCAACGGAGCCTGATGCAACACTTTAAGAGCAAGATTTAAACTCCAAGGAGGAGCCTCAATCTAAACATAGTTCTGATCCCAGCAGAGCCTTAACAAATGGCTGCACATCTGGAAGCTCAACGAACCTCTTGTGCAGTAACACAGACAGGGCCGAAAACTGTCCCATCAGGGGACTTGCAGAAAGGCCCTTCTCCAATTCATCCTGGAGAACAGAATAAGTAGGTCCTCCACACCTTATGATAGATGCGATGAGCAACCAGCTTATGAGCTTGATGAGAATAAAAATAACTCTCTCAGAAACCCCTCTCTTGGCTAGAACTAAGCGTTCAATATCCACGCAGTCAGCCTCATAGAATCTAGACAATAATGAAAAAGAAACCTTGGTCAGCAGATCCCTGCGACAAGGTAACTTCCACGGAGATGATGACATCTCCACTATATCCGAGAACCATATCCTTTGCGGCCAAGACGGAGCAATCGTTATCACTGACGCCTTCTTGACTCGAAACACTACACTAGGAAGTAGTGGTAACAGCCAGAAAGGATAAATTAGATTGAACCTCCAAGGCACCCCTAATGCCTCTGTTAGCTCCGTCTGAGGATCCCTGTACCTCGACCCATACCTGGGTAGCTTGGTATTGAGACATCATAAGATCTTCTTCTAGCAAATCTCTGCAAACACTCGGAGTGGAGAGACCATTCCCCTGGATGAAAGGATTGTCTGCTGAAGAAATCCGCTTCCCAGTTGTCCACACCCGGGAATGTGGATCGCTGACAGCGAACAAATGTGGGTCTCCCCCACACCAGAATCTGAGATACTTCCCTCATAACTAGGGAGCTTCTCGTTCCCCCCCGATGGTTGATGTAAGCCACCGAGAATATATTGTCTGATTGGAAACTAAATAACTGGGACGAACCCAGCAGAGGCCAAGCCTTCAGAGCATTGTATATGTCAAAATGAGGTCAGGAGGGAGCTTTATCCCGAGACCATAAGCCCTGTGCCTTCCTGGCACCCAAAACAGCTCCCCATCCTGACAGACTCGCAACCATAGTCACAATCACCCAGGATGGTCTTAAGACGGACGTCCCTCAGGACAAGTGATCCGTATAGAACCACCAAGAGAGTGATTCTCTTGATTGGTTGTCCAGATAAATCTGTTGAGACAAATCCGAATGATCGTCGTCCCACTCCTTCAGCATGAGCACGCAGTTGCAACAGTCTGAGATGAAACCTAGCAAGGGAAATGATGTCCATGCTGGACACCATGAGAAAAAGCACCTCCATACACAGAGTCACAGATAGACTTAAGGAGATCTGGGGGGCAAGACGTGTTGAAGCTAGCTTGCAACGTCTCTGATCTTGAAAAAGCCCAACATAACGGGTGAAACGCGTTGAAGGAATTGAGCTGTTTATCCTGTCAAGAACAAAGATATTCTCCTTTTTTCTAATACTAGGTACCTAGTTTAACCCACGCGTGATACACGCTAAGTGCGGGCTTCCCTTTGTGGAACACGGACGAAACCTGATATATGCGAGGACTTTATACGGTAACAATCACTCCCTGGAACTGTGAGCAGGGTTAAACACTCGCACATCACCCAGACCTGATCAGACGCAGGCAAGACAGGCTCACGAGTACGGCTACGCCAACTATCTGTGAAGAGCGGGGTAAGTGTTGTCAGTCTGACTCCCCCCAAGCTGTACAGAACTTGCTATTACTTATAACCCGATAATTAAAGGGCCGGCTGTTTGGCCGTAACATAACATAAAGACTGCCATAATCTGAAGCATTAGAAACCTCAGCAAGAGGATTTGTATAATCACCTCCAGTTGCTGTAAAGCAATCATCAGTTTCATCAGATATACCGATATATTTGGCCACATTATCGACATATTTTAACATTGACTATATTGTTATACACGGAGAAGAATGCATGATCACTGAATATAAAAGCATTCTGTTATTACTGTTTTTAAGGTGTTTCTACAATTAGGTGGTTATTTGGCCAATATATACTAACAATTTTATAGGGAGACGTCCCTTTTTAAGGTATATTTTTCTGTTTTGTTCTATTTTGAGGAATATTAAATGCATTACTGATTTTATACCCTCATCGTTTTTCTATTAAATTATGCTCTATAGTGTGGAATATAAATATTAAATATATTTTTTGTCCTATACGCAATTGATTTTCAATTTTTTACCTAGTTAGCGTTAAATTATGGTATAAATCAAATTTGATAAGATGTATCTCCTTTTTTACCCTCTGCTATCTATATTATCTGCTACTAATTTATTGGAATAGGTGTGGTGATATATCTAGCTATTTAGCGCTATCTCAATATTTAGTCTGATAGAAATTTGATAGAAATATTCTCATGTCTATGGAGACTATTATAGTACCCATGATTCAACTCGGGTACTTGACACAAGAGAACTCTCTCTAGATTATCTTCCATCCATGGGAACGAAGAAGACAGAGGGGAGATTCCGAATGGTCCCATCTTCGAAAAATTTCTTGAAGCCGTAGCTAGACAAAATGGAAAGGCAATAACTGGAAGTGCTGGTCCAGGAATGCAACCTTAGGAACTGGGAGTGGTCCTAGAGGATTGGTACATGAAGGGAGAATCCTTAAGATCTATCGTGGTCATGAACTGCCCCTCTTGAACTAGGGGAAGAATGGCCCTTATTGTCTCCATCTCGAATGAGGGGATATATAAAAACTTGCTTAAGCCCTTTAGGTCCAGAATCAGTCAGAAAGTTCCCTCCTTTTTAGGGACCACAAAAAGGTTTGAATAGTATACCAAACCTCTCACTGTGATAGGTACTGGGACAATAACTCCTAAGAGGACAAATCCCATACACGGCCCAGAAAGGCTACCCTTCCTTACTGTGTCAGGAAGACAGAAGGAATCTGCGCTTGGGTAGCTGAGACTTAATACCTATCTAGAAAACTTGAGCTATGACCTCCAGGACCCATGGATCCTGCATGTCACTGCACCAAGCGACTGAAAAGAGCGACATACTGCCCCCTACATGACCCAGAAGAGGACAGGGGACCACCCATTCATGCCGACTTAGACTCTGCGGGCTACTTGCTCTGCTTGGATTTATCCAGGACTAAGCCGGTTTCCAAGAGCTCTTAGTTTGCTCTGGCTTAGCGGAGGACAGCTGACATGGGCTTTATCAGAACGAAAGGAACGACAATTGTCCCTTATACTAGTTCATGTACTCTTGAGGTAGGAGGGCACCCTTGCCCCCTTGTGACCGTGGAGATAATCGAGTCCAGGCCTGGACCAAACAAAATCATTCCCTTCAAGGGGAGGAAGAAGTCTAGACTTAAAAGTCAAATCCGCTGAACAGAAAAAGCTGAAGCCACAGCATAGCGAATAATCTGTCAGATAAAAGAATTAGCAACCCTCAAGGCTGTAAATCTTTCCTGAGGAACATCAAGGGGACCCACCACTTTGATCAAATCCTATAAGGAGTCACACCAGAAGGTATTTTCTCCAGCAACCGCGGCAACAGCCGCCGCCGGTTGAAACAAATATCCTGTATGTTGAAACATCTTTCGTAACAGAGTTTCCAGCTCTTATCCTTGGGCTCTTCAAACAAAGAGTACGTTTTAGCAAAGGTGAAGATAAACGCCATCCCATTTAGGGACGGAACCTCATAACTCCATTGAGAGACCAGGGCCGGTAACAATTTGTTAAAGGGAGAAGAGGGGAAAAAAGGAATACAATCCTTTCCCCTTCATTCCAAATAATGTTCGCCATCTAACAGGAGCAGGGAAGTCACTACCCTGTCCTCAAACTCTATTCCATATAGGAATTAAAGGTTCAATAGGCAAAATGACCTCTGGAACCTCTGAATTCGCCAAAAACTTCCTTTAGAAGAAAGCGCAAATTCCTAAAACTAAAGTCTGGTTCCTCCGCAGCTGGAGGTTTAGAGGCAGCAGACCCGACCCAGAAAGTTCATACTCTGAAGACTCAGAAAGAACTTCATCCTCGGATTACCCTATCAGTTAAATCCGAAAAATTATTTGATGTACTCTGGGAAGGAGTGTAATATGTAACTTTTTGCTTGCGCTTAGCTTGGCGAGGTAAAGCATTAAAGGCCGCAGACACCTCCTTCTGAACTGAAAAGGCCCCCTCCAGATGGAGGCTCAGCAATGCTACGGGAAAACTGCATGTGTATAGAGATAAGCATGTAGGGTACGAACCTCACTGGACGACAACTCCTTAGAGGTGGACGGCTCCGTGGTATCAAACACGTTTGATATCACATTATCAAGGCATATGGAACATAATTGAGAGAGGGAACTAGGGCCTCTTCACCATATAAACGGGAATTACTCTTTATGAATAGAGGGAGTGCCCTCTAAAGTAACAGAATCCTCCATCGCTAGTGCAATAACCGGATAACTAGAGAAATAAAACATTTTATTAAAAAAATGGCACCCTTATACCCCAATGGCTGGAGCATTTACCACCTCCTATGACCCAGACAGTAGAGATTTATGACTCCTCTCTAATAGGTCAAGAAAGAGGGAATGAATCACATAGTGCACAATGCAGGACTGTCAGTGCTATGAGAGAAAGCACGCCAAGCCTGTAAGCTGCATGGGTCTCAAAGTGAAAGTGAAACCTGTATATTTCATAACAGCTGATGAGCCCATAACATCTCACACATAAAGCAGCATAAAATCAAACAAACATATAAGATTATTATTCCCCCTTGTTCAATAATCCCCCTAAGGAGATATTAACCCTTGATTCTATACAGATAAAAGGAGTCACGCTGTGACCCTGTCTTCTTGCGTTATCATACATGTATAAAATATGAAACGATCTTACCAGAATCCACGCCGTGGAACAGGAACACGGCCCTTCAAGTGTGGCAGATAGTAGCATTGCTTCTGACATGGACTTGAGTGAAGAAAGCAGGCAGCGAAACTCGTCAATGCGGATTGCATATGGAGCTGTTAATGAGTCGGGATGGTTTCGCAGAAAGACTCTTCCGGCATCTCCGGACTCTAACTTTCACCCATGCTCTCACTGAGAGGCTGACAGGACTACTTAAAACTCCAGTCTCATCTTGAAGAGTACTACCCTCCATAAGAGACTACTCCGAAATCTTCTAACAATTTTCTGCCAACCTCCTGAGACGAAAGGCAAAAAAATACTGGGGTTATGAGGAAGTGGGGCGGTATTTAAGCCTTTGGCTCGGTGACTTTGCCTCTTCTTGGTGGTCAGGTTCAGTATTTCCCAAAAGTAAGGAATGCAGCTGTGGACTCTTCCCATATTAAGATGGAAATACACATACACACACATAGGTGTATATGTAATTAATTATTCACTTGAACATAAAATTAAGAGCAATAATGCAAAATTTATTTTAACATTTCTAATAAGAACATGAGAAAACAATTAAAAATGATGTATAACTAAGGCTATGCATTTCATTCTTGCAACATATTTAAGCAATAGACTGTGGGTTATATGCCCAAATGATAAGACTTAACTAAAGGCAAATGTTTACTATTTAAGAATTACCTTGGCCTAGCAATAACGCCACCATTTCTTCATGTCCTTCCCTTGCTGCTTCCATGAGTGGTGTGTAGCCTTCATCATTTACCTCTTCAAGGTTAGCACCACGCTCAATAAGTAAGGCTGCCAACTCCACGTGACCACCACATGCCGCAAGTGTCAAAGGAGACTCAAATGAGTCAGCTGGCATGTTTACCTGGGCTCCACTGTCAAGAAGTAACCGGGCAACCTCAACATGACCATCCTGGCAATATCAAATAAAATTACATTACAAGTGCAAATAGTGGTTGCATTCTCATTTAATCAATCCTATGTTAAAGGGACATGAAACCCCAAAAAAATATTTCATGATTCAAACAGAGCACATAAATTTAAACTACTTTCCAATGTACTTCTTTTATCTAATTTGCTTTTTTCTCTTGGTATTCTTTATTTAAAAGTATATCTACATAGGCTCAGGTGCTGGGAGATAGCTACTAATTGGTGGCTGCCCATATATGCCTCTTGTGATTGGCTAACCAAATAATTGATAATAGAAGTAAATATGTATGCTCTATCAAAATCATGAAAGAAAATTGTTGGACTTAAAGGACAAAAAGTAAATAGTTGTTGAATGTCACTTTAAGTTTAATAAAACTTAGTTCAAGGGACATGGTACTGCAAATATTCCAAGAGTTCTGCATAATGTGCTTGCTAGAAGTTACTTTTAAAAATAATTTGGGATGCTTCCGGGCGGCTGCCATGATGGTCGTTTATTTTAGAGGCTGAAGAGTCTGGCATATATTCCTGCTGCATATAGCCAGTCTATGGTACCATCTCTGATCGTATGTGACATATCCTAAAACTACAGACTTCGCTGAAGAATTTGAGCTGCGTTGTGTTGCCAACTTCAGTCCTGAAGTACTGGAACGAGAAGGTACGCAGTAGTGGCCTAGAAACAGGTCAGACCTTCATCTAAATCATCCCCCCCCCCCACCCCCACCCCCACGGTAACTACGGGTACAACAGCTTATAATGATGTAATGTAATGTGTAATGAGAGAGATCAAACATAAGTGAACCATATCAAACATTTGTTGGCTCAGAGCTTTTGAAGCAGAGATGTCTGAGATTTGTTTAGCAAATGGAGGCCCTTTGACAGGAGGGAGAATAAGATGACCCAGTTTATACTGGATTCCTTTAGGGACTTGGAAGAAGAGCTGCACAAACTTCTCTTTCTGCCACCACCTACCGAGGGAGTACTACCCGCTACCACTGACAAGCCACTCTTGGATTAAATCCGTGAACCTTCACCTTCCCTATTGTCTCCGGTCAGTACAAAGACACCCCATTCCTATAGCCAGATAGACAGAGTATGCTGGTAACGCATCCGGAGGAGCCCTATTACCCTCGGAACATAAGCAGAGGAAACCTGTGGTTACCGAAGCCCAAAATAGGGACCCGGAATCTCCCGATGCTTTAGAGCTGTTGGTATCCAAACTTATGGAGAGAGTGGAGGCCTTTCCCGATTTAACGGCCAACTTAATTTAGGACTACCACTTAAAAAACTGCCTATCTGAAAGTTTATTACACTAGATCTAGTTTTCATCTTTGTTTTTTGAGACATAGGGATCCCTTCTCTATATATTCTATATGCTTAACTTATAATACATATTGTTGAATAATTATCATATCATTTCAATCCTTAGGTCCAAGAGTGGCCTATTTTGTTATTTTATTTCCTCCTCAAAGCCCCCCAATATATCTCAAATCTAATTCAGGAGGCCCAAGAGAGACCTCTTTAGTTCTCTGGGGGAAATAATTTAATTTCATATCTTATCATTTGTCAAGAGGACACACTAACAGAAAACGGAGGTTCAATATTTATTCATATTTTTAGGCAACATTTTTATTAATGGATGTTGTTATTTGGAGACTATGTAACTCTCAATGTTATTTTTGGCTTGAAATTGTGTGAAATAATTTGCCTGTTTTACTTATCTTAAAACCTCAATAAAAAAAAAATAATAATTTGAGCTTTTTAATGAGAAACACTGGCTAATTAAAACACTGCAGAATTGCAGAAAGGCAAAAAAAGAAGCAGAATGTTAAACACAAGGCTAGTAAAGGTACCCTGAAAATGATTAAACAGTCAACTCTTAAAATGCTCATTTCCTGCCATATCGCCAAAATAAAAGTTCTTACACATCTAAACCTGACAATCTCTTTTTTAGTATATTGTATGTCTTTTTTTTTATAAAAACACTTTTGTGGCTCCTAAAAGGTTATGGCTGGCTCCTCAATCTTTTTGCTAGTTCCTAATATGAATTAACTTTCAAACTATTTTACAAACCTTAGGACCAAAAAAACATAATTTATGCTTACCTGATAAATTCCTTTCTTCTGTTGTGTGATCAGTCCACGGGTCATCATTACTTCTGGGATATAACTCCTCCCCAACAGGAAATGCAAGAGGATTCACCCAGCAGAGCTGCATATAGCTCCTCCCCTCTACGTCACTCCCAGTCATTCGACCAAGAATCAACGAGAAAGGAGAAACCAAGGGTGAAGTGGTGACTGGAGTATAATTTAAAAAATATTTACCTGCCTTAAAAAACAGGGCGGGCCGTGGACTGATCACACAACAGAAGAAAGGAATTTATCAGGTAAGCATAAATTATGTTTTCTTCTGTTATGTGTGATCAGTCCACGGGTCATCATTACTTCTGGGATCCAATACCAAAGCAAAAGTACACAGATGACGGGAGGGATAGGCAGGCTCATTATACAGAAGGAACCACTGCCTGAAGAACCTTTCTCCCAAAAATAGCCTCCGAAGAAGCAAAAGTGTCAAATCTGTAAAATTTGGAAAAAGTATGGAGCGAAGACCAAGTTGCAGCCTTGCAAATCTGTTCAACAGAGGCCTCATTCTTAAAGGCCCAAGTGGAAGCCACAGCTCTAGTAGAATGAGCTGTAATTCTTTCAGGAGGCTGCAGTCCAGCAGTCTCATAGGCTAAACGAATTATGCTACGAAGCCAGAAGGAGAGAGAGGTAGCCGAAGCCTTATGACCTCTCCTCTGACCAGAGTACACGACAAACAGGGAAGACGTTTGTCGAAAATCCTTAGTTGCCTGCAAGTAGAACTTGAGGGCACGAACTACATCCAGATTGTGTAGAAGACGTTCCTTCTTTGAAGAAGGATTCGGGCACAGGGAAGGAACCACGATCTCTTGATTGATGTTCCTGTTAGTGACTACCTTAGGTAAGAACCCAGGTTTAGTACGCAGAACTACCTTATCTGAATGAAAAATCAAATAAGGAGAATCACAATGTAAAGCTGATAACTCAGAGACTCTCCGAGCCGAAGAAATAGCCATTAAAAATAACACTTTCCAAGATAACTTTATATCAATGGAATGAAGGGGTTCAAACGGAACTCCTTGTAGAACGTTAAGAACAAGGTTTAAACTCCATGGCGGAGCAACAGTTTTAAACACAGGCTTGATTCTAGCTAAAGCCTGACAAAAGGCCTGGACGTCTGGATTTTCTGACAGACGCCTGTGCAACAAGATGGACAGAGCTGAGATCTGTCCCTTTAATGAACTAGCCGATAAACCCTTTTCTAAACCTTCTTGTAGAAAGGACAATATCCTAGGAATCCTAACCTTACTCCAGGAGTAACCTTTGGATTCGCACCAGTATAGGTATTTACGCCATATCTTATGGTAAATCCTTCTGGTAACAGGCTTCCTAGCCTGTATCAGGGTATCAATAACCGACTCAGAAAAACCACGTTTTGATAAAATCAAGCGTTCAATTTCCAAGCAGTCAGCTTCAGAGAAGTTAGATTTTGATGTTTGAATGGACCCTGTATCAGAAGGTCCTGTCTTAGAGGTAGAGACCAAGGCGGACAGGATGACATGTCCACTAGATCTGCATACCAAGTCCTGCGTGGCCATGCAGGCGCTATTAGAATCACTGATGCTCTCTCCTGTTTGATTTTCGCAATCAATCGAGGAAGCAGCGGGAAGGGTGGAAACACATAAGCCATCCCGAAGTTCCAAGGTGCTGTCAAAGCATCTATCAGAACCGCTCCCGGATCCCTGGATCTGGACCCGTAGCGAGGAAGTTTGGCGTTCTGGCGAGACGCCATGAGATCTATCTCTGGTTTGCCCCAACGTCGAAGTATTTGGGCAAAGACCTCCGGATGAAGTTCCCACTCCCCCGGATGAAAAGTCTGGCGACTCAAGAAATCCGCCTCCCAGTTCTCCACTCCCGGGATGTGGATTGCTGACAGGTGGCAAGAGTGAGACTCTGCCCAGCGAATTATCTTTGATACTTCCATCATTGCTAGGGAGCTTCTTGTCCCTCCTTGATGGTTGATGTAAGCTACAGTCGTGATGTTGTCCGACTGAAACCTGATGAACCCCCGAGTTTTTAACTGGGGCCAAGCCAGAAGGGCATTGAGAACTGCTCTCAATTCCAGAATGTTTATTGGTAGGAGACTTTCCTCCTGATTCCATTGTCCCTGAGCCTTCAGAGAATTCCAGACAGCGCCCCAACCTAGTAGGCTGGCGTCTGTTGTTACAATTGTCCAGTCCGGCCTGCTGAATGGCATCCCCCTGGACAGATGTGGCCGAGAAAGCCACCATAGAAGAGAGTTTCTGGTCTCTTGATCCAGATTCAGAGTAGGGGACAAGTCTGAGTAATCCCCATTCCACTGACTCAGCATGCACAATTGCAGCGGTCTGAGATGTAGACGTGCAAAGGGTACTATGTCCATTGCTGCTACCATTAAGCCGATCACCTCCATGCATTGAGCTACTGACGGGAGTTGAATGGAATGAAGGACACGGCATGCATTTAGAAGCTTTGTTAATCTGTCTTCTGTCAGATAAATCTTCATTTCTACAGAATCTATAAGAGTCCCCAAGAATGGAACTCTTGTGAGAGGAAAGAGAGAACTCTTCTTTTCGTTCACTTTCCATCCATGCGACCTTAGAAATGCCAGAACTAACTCTGTATGAGACTTGGCAGTTTGCAAGCTTGAAGCTTGTATCAGAATGTCGTCTAGGTACGGAGCTACCGAAATTCCTCGCGGTCTTAGTACCGCCAGAAGGGCACCCAGAACCTTTGTGAAGATTCTTGGAGCCGTAGCCAATCCGAATGGAAGAGCTACAAACTGGTAATGCCTGTCTAAGAAGGCAAACCTTAGATACCGGTAATGATCTTTGTGAATCGGTATGTGAAGGTAAGCATCCTTTAAATCCACTGTGGTCATGTACTGACCCTTTTGGATCATGGGTAAGATTGTCCGAATAGTTTCCATTTTGAACGATGGAACTCTTAGGAATTTGTTTAGGATCTTTAAATCCAAGATTGGCCTGAAAGTTCCCTCTTTTTTGGGAACCACAAACAGGTTTGAGTAAAACCCTTGTCCTTGTTCCGACCGCGGAACCGGATGGATCACTCCCATTAATAACAGATCTTGTACACAGCGTAGAAACGCTTCTTTCTTTATCTGGTTTGTTGACAACCTTGACAGATGAAATCTCCCTCTTGGGGGAGAGAATTTGAAGTCTAGAAGGTATCCCTGAGATATGATCTCTAGCGCCCAGGGATCCTGAACATCTCTTGCCCAAGCCTGGGCGAAGAGAGAGAGTCTGCCCCCCACTAGATCCGGTCCCGGATCGGGGGCCCTCGATTCATGCTGTCTTAGGGGCAGCAGCAGGTTTCCTGGCCTGCTTGCCCTTGTTCCAGGACTGGTTAGGTTTCCAGCCTTGTCTGTAACGAGCAACGGCTCCTTCCTGTTTTGGTGCAGTGGAAGTTGGTGCTGCTCCTGCTTTGAAATTCCGAAAGGGACGAAAATTAGACTGTCTAGCCTTAGCTTTGGCTTTGTCTTGAGACAGGGCGTGGCCCTTACCTCCTGTAATGTCAGCGATAATTTCTTTCAAACCGGGCCCAAATAAAGTTTGCCCTTTGAAAGGTATATTAAGTAATTTGGACTTAGAAGTTACATCAGCTGACCAGGATTTTAGCCACAGCGCCCTACGTGCCTGAATGGCGAATCCTGAGTTCTTAGCCGTAAGTTTGGTTAAATGTACTACGGCCTCCGAAATGAATGAATTAGCTAGTTTAAGGACTCTAAGCCTGTCCGTAATGTCGTCCAGCGTAGCTGAACTAAGGTTCTCTTCCAGAGACTCCATCCAAAATGCTGCCGCAGCCGTAATCGGCGCGATGCATGCAAGGGGTTGCAATATAAAACCTTGTTGAACAAACATTTTCTTAAGGTAACCCTCTAATTTTTTATCCATTGGATCTGAAAAAGCACAGCTATCCTCCACCGGGATAGTGGTACGCTTAGCTAAAGTAGAAACTGCTCCCTCCACCTTAGGGACCGTTTGCCATAAGTCCCGTGTGGTGGCGTCTATTGGAAACATCTTTCTAAATATTGGAGGGGGTGAGAACGGCACACCGGGTCTATCCCACTCCTTAGTAACAATTTCAGTTAGTCTCTTAGGTATAGGAAAAACGTCAGTACTCGCCGGTACCGCAAAGTATTTATCCAACCTACACAATTTCTCTGGTATTGCAACAGTGTTACAATCATTAAGAGCCGCTAAAACCTCCCCTAGTAATACACGGAGGTTCTCCAATTTAAATTTAAAATTTGAAATATCTGAATCCAATCTGTTTGGATCAGAACCGTCACCCACAGAATGAAGCTCTCCGTCCTCATGCTCTGCAAGCTGTGACGCAGTATCAGACATGGCTCTAGTATTATCAGCGCACTCTGTTCTCACCCCAGAGTGATCACGCTTGCCCCTTAGTTCTGGTAATTTAGCCAAAACTTCAGTCATAACAGTAGCCATATCTTGTAATGTTATCTGTAATGGCCGCCCAGATGTACTAGGCGTCACAATATCACGAACCTCCCGGGCGGGAGATGCAGGTACTGACACGTGAGGCGAGTTAGTCGGCATAACTCTCCCCTCGCTGTTTGGTGAAATTTGTTCAATTTGTACAGATTGGCTTTTATTTAAAGTAGCATCAATACAGTTAGTACATAAATTTCTATTGGGCTCCACCTTGGCATTGGAACAAATGACACAGGTATCTTCCTCTGAATCAGACATGTTTAACACACTAGCAAATAAACTTGCAACTTGGTTACAATCTTATTTAACAAAAACGTACTGTGCCTCAAAGAAGCACTAAACGATTAAATGACAGTTGAAATAATGAACTGAAAAACTGTTATAGCATCAATCCTTGAAAACAACACAACTTTTAGCAGAGGTTTGTTCCCATTAGTAAAGTAACAATAATTAAATTTGAAACGTAAAAATAACAGAGCAACGTTTTTAATCACAGTCAATATATAAGTCTCACAGCTCTGCTGAGAGAATCTACCTCCCTTCAAAGAAGTTTGAAGACCCCTGAGTTCTGTTAGAGATGAACCGGATCATGCAGGAAATACAAGAGTAACTGACTGGAAATTTTTGATGCGTAGCAAAGAGCGCCAAAAACGGCCCCTCCCCCTCACACACAGCAGTGAGAGAGAAACGAAACTGTCACAATTAAAACAAGCAACTGCCAAGTGGAAAAATAATGCCCAAACATTTATTCACTCAGTACCTCAGAAAATGCAAACGATTCTACATTCCAGCAAAAACGTTTAACATAATAAATACCAATTAAAAGGTCTAATGTATTTTTTACAGAGTAATTCCAGTGAAGTACCATCCCCAGAATACTGAAGTGTAGAGTATACATACATGTCATTATAACGGTATGGCAGGATTTTCTCATCAATTCCATTCAGAAAATAAAAACTGCTACATACCTCAATGCAGATTCATCTGCCCGCTGTCCCCTGATCTGAAGCTTTTACCTCCCTCAGATGGCCGAGAAACAGCAATATGATCTTAACTACTCCGGTTAAAATCATAGTAAAAACTCTGGTAGATTCTTCTTCAAACTCTGCCAGAGAGGCAATAACACGCTCCGGTGCTATTGTAAAATAACAAACTTTTGATTGAAGTTATAAAAACTAAGTATAATCACCATAGTCCTCTCACACATCCTATCTAGTCGTTGGGTGCAAGAGAATGACTGGGAGTGACGTAGAGGGGAGGAGCTATATGCAGCTCTGCTGGGTGAATCCTCTTGCATTTCCTGTTGGGGAGGAGTTATATCCCAGAAGTAATGATGACCCGTGGACTGATCACACATAACAGAAGAAAAGGGGAGGGGATGGAAGAAAAAATAATTTACATAGAAACTCATCTTTAATACTCAATTTGAACAGAATGATGCTATGGAATGTGGTGGATTCAGAATTTTTTTACTTTGCATAATCCAGTAGTCAAGGATAATTGCTATGGGTTGTCACAGAGGGAGAAAAGTTATTTTCACATTCAAAGTAGTGACACATAACCAGGTAAAAGTAGGATAGTGACATAGCATTCGGGTAACAGTAAGGAATACTTCCTAACACCTTTTAATGAAGTCTTCATGGAATGACTCCAGTATATGTACGCCTCTTATTCTTGCTGACTTCAATTCAAATATGACCAAGCTATGGTCTATTTTAGCATCAAAAGGATAAAGAATAAACATTTTACCTCTATACAAAGAACAGGAGGATCATCATCAGAGTTGAGGAGATAAGGGAAAAAAATTCTAGGTTGACCAAGTTACATAAAAAATGAGGAAAGTTATTACCTGTGTTCTCCCCAGGACTTTTTTAGCAGGTGCACCACCCGGCTGATTTTACTGACCACTCAGCTAAAATTTTAGCCAACATTAAGCTAAACTTAGTCTGTATTAAAAATGTTTAATTTGTATTGCACAGATTAAAAAGTATGCAACTTATTTGTGCTAAATTTAGATAGCTGAAAATGATATATTAGAAAATATTACTCTGCCCCCACCCGGGCTACTTCATAATGCCAAGAAGCTGGCACAACCGCCTGCGGAGAACACTGCCTCTCATACTCCTTTAAAAACAAATGATTCAGGCAATAGTGGGATCAGTAAATAATCTATAAAAAGACTCAAGTCTTTGAGGGGGAAAAAGAAAAAGAAAAAAAAACTTGCAACGCATTTGCTTCCAAAAGCTGTTTTTGAAAATGCAGATGAACTATGCTCCTTAAAAAAAACTTAATGCAAGTACGAAAGAAAGAGCAAGTGCCTTGCAATGCTGCTTAATTGTAGTATCATGATATTGAACCGAAAGTAAACCACAGTTATAGAAGAATATTTTACATTAAAATGTTTTGGCCACCATTTCATATGCAACCCTTAGCTGTCTTCCACTAAAAAAGAGCAGAGATCTGAATTTAAAAAAGAACTTATGGGCAAGAATAATACACAAGGAAGATCATGTATACAAAACCGTCCAAACGTAGCAATAAGTTTAAAATGTAAAATGACTTAAAAAGGCAAAAAGTCCTATTATCAAAAGGAATGTTTTCTATAGAAAAAGAGCAATTAGAGAAAAGAGACCAAGCAAATGCAGAATGTGTTCTTACAGAAACAGTAATCCCAGATGCAATTTTCCACTTGTAATAACATACTGTAACAGTATACTGGGGCTATACATGTCTTTAAAGGGATATGAAACACAAACATTTTCTTTTGTGATTCAGACGATACTATTTTAAAAAAGGTTCCAATTTACTTCTATTATCAAATTTGCTTTGTTCCCATGATATTCTGTGTTGAAGAGATACCTAGGTAGGAATCTGGAGCACTACATGACAGGAAATAGTGCAGCCATTTAGTGCTCTTGCAAATGGATAACATTCTAGAAAAAAATGCTGCCATATAGTGCTCCAGAAATGGGCCGGCTCCTAAGCATAAGTCCCTGTTTTTAAACATAAGGTGCAAAAAGAACAAAGAAAAATTGATAATAGAAGTAAATTAGAAAGTTGTTTAAAAAGACATGCTTTATCTGAATCATGAAAGTAAAAGATTGGGTTTCATATCCCTTTAATACTGCAGATAGAAAAAGATCTAGCCCTAAAAATGTTGTTAAACTTTACCTACATAACAAACTGTACCCCTAGTGTCAATAAAATATATGGTCATGCCTAAAAACAGAAGAAAAAAACAAACAAATCCAAAACATAATTCTAGAAAAGCTAGAATAATATTCTATTATGTTCTGTACTGCCAAATGAAGTGCTGATTGAAGGGGTCTATGAACACTGTAAACATTGGACAGAATTTCTCAGATGCATCAAAACCAAATGCAATGTTGCGGAAGCACAAAAATGCTGCTTGTGCACAAACATAGAATTCAAGCAACAGAGGTTTTACTGGAGGAGAAATGCAAAACTTTCTAAGCAAAAACATGTAAAACAGAAAACAAAACCTGAATATCAAATGTCATAGTAGGAGAAAAGCAGCACCATCCACACATGGGATACGATTCAGCAATGTCTAAAAAGATGGATCCCTAAACATGCTACTGTCCTAGTTTTTCAAGTAAGAGGACCAACAGGGTAGCCAGAAATGGATGGGACCTGGAAGAGCAATGCCCATATTCCTCTAGGACTGTGGTGCTCAACCTTGGCTGTCCAAAGGTTTTGGAACTACATTTTTTATAATGCTCAGCCAGCTTAAAGTATCTTAACATCCTGGGGAATGCTGGCTGAGCATTATGGGAAATGTAGTTCCAAAACCTATTGAGAGCCAAGGTTGAGCACCCCTGCACTAGGGAATCACCTCAGAGGATACTCATCTGGGAGTCTGCATAAGACAAGACCAAACATGAGGCTGCAGGCAACCCTGTCATAGATTAGAGAAGGCTGGATGTTTTGCAGTAGCAATCATGCTGAACAAAAAATGGTGTCTAACTGTATTCAAAATTGAAGAAAGACTTCCAAAACGTCAAATGATCCTTCTCCACGTATCTTTAGGATAAAGTGTTGGCATTTTGAAAGCACTCTACCTTCTCTATGAAAAGGTTTTAAAGGACCACATGAAAAGTTAACACTTATGCAACCACCATATGAAAAATGTAACAAAATTATAATTATCCATAACAAGGGAGTAAAAATATAAAAATGTTTTCAGACAGAAGAGTTACATTAAATGCTTCAACTGTTATACAAGCAGTGGCTATCTTACCATACAAGCTTCCATTAAGGCAGTATGCATTTCATCTGTCTTATGCTCTTGGTCAGCTCCTGCCTCTAAGAGGAATCTCACCATCTCCAAATGCCCTACAATAAATAAAATATAATATATATAAAACATTGAAACATGAAAACAGTTATAAACCAAAAATAAATTGCTTGCATAAATATTTAATCTCCACACATTAGTTGACAACCATTAATAAAAGCCCTTAAACAACATCTGGATTATATTATGTACTGCTTTACACACAGTGAGTAGGTAGGACATTGTGGGACATGAATTTTTAAACACCATAAAAAAAATTAAACTGGATTGAGATCAGAGCTTTGACTGGGGTTCTGCAGGACATTCAACTTTTTGTTCCTGAGCTACTCCAAAATTCCTTTGGCTTCGTGCTCAGGATAATTACAGTTCTAAAATGTGAATTTGTTCACAAGCTTCAATGAATAGGGGACCGGAAAAGTTTCTCAAGAAGTATTTCCCAACATTCTGGTTAATTCATATTTCCTTCAGTTACCAATATGTGGTATCTGGGTGAATAAGAAGCATCCCCAAAGCACAATGCTGCCACAACAATATTTTCCTGTAGGTATGTGTTTTAGGTTGTGAGGGTTGTTTTTTTTTCTATTATTTTGTATTCACCTGTTTTTATACTTAAAACAATCAGCCACCCTGTCTTAAATAATGTCTAAGTTTCACTTGACCAAACTTTATTACACAGAGACCTAGTGCCTCAAGGCAAAAGATGTCAGCACAGGGTGACTGAAAAGAATGTCAATTGGAGTTGAATACACTAGGATATCTTAAGATGTGTTTTTATAAATTTTATGTTAGAGGGTGACCAAAGATGGTTTGTTATCAAAATAATGCTTATGATGTCACAACGGGATTGCTTATAAAGGATTTGTGTACTGTATTTACATAACTAAAATTATAAAATGATTCAATAACTTCAGCAAGGGCTGCAGGTTTTTTTTCCTGCAGTTAGGACTAGGGATGTGTATTCATGTTTGCTAACAAATAGGGAAGATGGAGTCCAACAGCGGTATTAGTCTCTTTTTTCGGACCCGGAATTCTTCTTGTGAAAGTACAACACACTAAGATCCGTGCAAATCCAGATCTTAGTGTGTCGCCCTTTCAAAAGAAGAAATTTGGCACCAAAGAGTGGAATGCTTGTGGCAGCCTCCATCTTCCCTATTCGTTAGCTGCTGAATGACCAGAAAGCCCATCTCTAGTAAGAACAGCTAAGCCTCCTCCAAGTGAGCGCATGGATTTTTCTGATAATCTTTCTACTGTTAATTTTTCTGGTTACTGATTCTTGAACAGATTCGTCAAGGTAAGAAAGTTTTTTCCCATATTCATAGCTTTGTCTTCTGTATTTTTATGATAATCGGCAATTAATTCTGCTACACTCAGATATGCAATAAGACTAGATGCAGCTTACTGGTAAGGCTCAGGGTCTACAATTCTGCTGCTACTTGTTCAATACCAATGTCAGCTCAGAAGTGTGACAGTTTATGCGATTAAGTGCTTTAGAGGGTCTCCTCATCCTCTATTATTGCCTCTGAGAAACAGGCCAAGCCAGGACCATACTTAGTATTTTTAAAGATGTTCTCTTTATTGGCTTCTGTTGCAAAGCTTTTGGGATTTTCCACTTTAGCCATATAAGTTACTATTGCCTTTATTACTTTATTTAAGGGACCCTATAGTTAAAAATGTGGCTTCTTTCCTTAGAAAGGACCATGTTTTTTTCTACAAGTTGGTTCTCTGTTTTTAACTAACATCTTTTACATAGCTGAAGTTACTGCAGTTTATTCACTTTGTTATGAATATCATTTAATTTCAGAAGTTTCTGTTGAAGATTTTCAAAATCTTTTGAATCTACTAAAACACAGTAAATTCCTTATTTGACAATGTAATTTGACTGATTATTTTAATGCTAAGTTATTACCTTTGCAGTCCACCCAGAAGTGCTCTGTAGCTACTTTCATGGTCAGCAGACATGGTTTTTTTTGGGTAGACTTTGTTTCTATTTTTATTTGGGCAAGGATTTATTTTCCTCCATTTTCACATGTTTTCCCTTTAGTTGTATTATTAACAATAGTTTGCTGTTCTTCGAAGGCATGGTAGGAGAATCAATTTTCATAAAATTCTCTCTCCTCAGTTATGATTTTTATTTCTAAGTATTTGTATACTGTCTCTTACAGATCAATGTAGATCTAAGTTCAAACAGCTTGTTCTTTATTCCAATATTTGTTCTATGTATAGAAGATTCGGGTGAATTTTTTTCACCATCTGATGTCTTTTTGCATGTTCTATATCAGCTTTATAAATTTGGCTTACTATTTTCTTAGTGGGAGATCATAATCTTTGTTCTAGTGATTTATTTTCCACTCCAGTTTTCAAGAGGTATATTTTTTTATTTTTTATTTTTATTTATCTTTTTGGCCAATATTTTCTACTAACGACAATCTCTTGAGTTGGGGTGCAGTCTGGAAATTAAGAGTGGATTTCCTCAGAAAGTGAGGTTATCAGGGTTTTTTTTTTTATCTTCATACAATCTTCTTTCTTCTCATGCTTGTTTTTTTCTCAAAAGGAAGCGACTTAAATTTGACTTGAACCGAGTACTATACTCTTCTGCATTTAACATCCTAGGAATGAATTTTGAGAGGCAGTTTGAGTAACAGTTTTAAGAGTATTTCTTAGAATTTTTAGGAATCTTTCAATTTGACAAAATAATCTGCAAGTTTCTAATAAAGTCTGACATTCAGATCTCTGTTCTAAATATATTCTAAGTAAGTCTTAAGAGATTTTCTCTTCTTACGAACCTTATTGGTTTTGAGAGTTTTTCAAACTCATCTTTTAAAGCAATGCATTTTTAAATAAAAATGTAATTTGTTTTCATTCTATAGAATATTTAAAAAAAGCATTTGTCCAAGTATGAGTCAGACTACTGCAGTTGTTACCAACTTCTTGGTTAAAGTTCTCATTAACATCACCGAAGACCAGCTGTACTCCCCCCTGAACAAGTCCCCCCCCCCCCCCCAGCAACCTCCACAGACGCCAACTCCTCTGTCCGCAACCTCCACCGATGGATAACCAACTGCGCAAACACCCTCGCCCCCCTCAAGAAACCGTCCAGCCGCCAACCCACCAACAAGGCCAGCTAGTTCACCCCAGCCCTCCAGGACTCAAAACACCACTGCAGACGACTAGAAAGAACCTGGAGATCTAGCAAGACCCCTTCTGACAAAGCGGCCTACAAAGAAGCCATCACCACCCACCACCACCACATCAAAACCACCAAGAAAACAGCAATCCAAGACAGAAAAAATACGCCAACAACGGCAAGGAGCTGTTCAGTCAAAGAATTCTCCAAATCCAACAGCGACACCAACAACATCCCGCCCTCCCAGGAACTCTGCGATAACCTCGCCACATACTCCCATCGCAAGATCGACATCTACGACAGCCTCACGCCCCAGACCTCACCCATCACCGCCAACCCACAACACACCCATAAACACTTCCGCCTACGTCCCACGGACCATCTGGAGCCCCCTCACCACAGAGGACAACCTAAGGATCATGAGATCTATCCACTCCAGAGCACCCTCGGACCCAAGCCCGCATCACATCTTCAACAAAGCGGGTGACACCATCGCCTCCCAACTCCGCCACACCATCAACTGCTCCATCGAGACCGGCACCTTCCTGGAAGATTGAAAGCACGCAGGAGGTGAACCCCCTGCTGAAGAAACTGCGGCAGACCCCAAGGACTTCCGTGCCATCTCTCTACTCCCCTTTCCGGCCAAAATCGAGAAGGCAATCAACACTCAACTCGTAGACCACATTGAAGCCAACCACACCGTGGACCCCTCCCAGTCCAGTTTCAGGAGCAACCACAGCACCGAGACCGCCCTCCTCACCGCCCCAGGCGACATCTGCACCCTATTTGACCGAGGCGAGACCGCTGCCCTCATCCTCCTGGACCTCTCAGCAGCATTCAACATTGTCTCCCACCTCACCCTCCGCACCCGCCTACAGGACGCCGGCATCCACGACAAAGCCCTGGAATGGATCATCTCCTTCCTCACCGGCAGAACCCAAAAAGTGAGATTACAGCCCTTCACCTCCAAGCCTACAGAGATCAGCTGCAGTGTACCCCAAGGCTCTTCACTGAGCCCTACCCTCTTCAACATCTACATGGCCCCCCTCGCCGTCATCATCCGGCGACATGACCTCAACATCTTCTACGTCAACACCCAGCTGATCCTCTCGCTCACCAGAGACCACCACTGCCAAGAAAAAACGTCCACGAAGGGATGACAGCAGTCGCCGCCTGGATGAGAGACAGCTGCCTCAAGCTGAACGCAGATAAGATTGAAGTCCTCCTCCTCGGACCCACCACATTCGCCTGGGATAACTCCTGGTGGTCCACAGCTCTTGAACACTCGCCTACCCCCACCGACCGCGCACAAAACCTAGGCGTCATCCTGGACTCATCGCTCTCCATGGACCTACAAGTCAACGCCGTCTCCTCTTCATGCTTTTACATACTCCACCTGCTGCGAAGGATCTTCAAGTGGATCCCAACCGAGACCAGGAAGACAGTCACCCACGCCCTCGTCAGCAGCCGACTGGACTACGGCAACGCACTCTACGCCGGCTCTACCACCAAGCTCCAAAACAGACTCCAACGCATCCAGAGCGCCTCGGCCATACTCATCCTCTACCTCCCTCGCCAATGCCACATCACCAAACACCTGCGAGACCTACACTGGCTACCCATCAACAAAAGAATAACGCTCAAGCTTCTCACCCACGCGTTCAAGGGCCTCCACATCGGTCACGAATACGTCAACCACTGCATCACCTTCTACACCCCCGCCAGACAGCTTTGATCGGCCAACCAAGCCCTCGCAGTCATCCCCCGCATTAGGAAGATCACAGTGGGAGGCAGATACTTCTCTCACCTGGCAGCCAAGACATGGAACATTCTCCCGCTGCACCTCAGACAAGCTACATCCCTAAGTTCAGAAAGGACCTCAAGACCTGGCTCTTCGACTGAACTGCAGCAACCCCAAGCGCCTTGAAACCCTTACGGGTGTATAGCTATATGGGAAGATTTAAAAAAAAAAAAAAAAAAAATAGAAATTTTACAGGTTTTTTTTTTTTTTTTTACTGAATAAGTTCCACTTCTGTTATGTTGACTGTACATCAGCAACTTGGTCTTCTTCATTCACTTTTTTTTGGGATAGTTTTTGACAGGAATGTCCTACAGTCTTAGTGGCTGCTAAATATGTGCCTGCTTTAAGTTTTGTCCCACCAATTTACTTGTGGATTCCCAACTTGGGTATTAGATCCCAGGAGTAATAGCTCGTGGACTTTCACCACCTTAAGAAAATGTTTTTGCTTACCTGATAAAATTAATTTCTTTCATGGTGATGAGAGGCCACAATACCCGCCCTTAAAAAAATTTTTAATTGGCGCCAGTTTTAGAAAGTACCTCATTTATCCATTTTTTTTTCTTTTCTTATCTATTTTTCTCAGCTATAGGACTGGGATACCATAGAGGTGAGAGGGATTAAAAGCTTAGTATCTTTGTCTCCTTCTAGAGGCCTGGAGTTAAATCCCAGGAGTAATGGCTCATTGACTCTCAACACCATGAACAAAAATGATCATGTATGCATACAATTTGATTTTAACACACATAGCACTTGAGATAGATATGTAAAAAGAAAACGTATTCTAAAAACGAAAACTATGATTTAAATAGATTTAAATCTGTCTCACTGACTAGTAATTTAAATCATGATTTAAATCAATTTGATTTAAATTAAATCCAATCTGGTGTATTCATTTTTTAATGCAATCAGTAAGTCTCATCTTTATATCTATATAGAGACCATGAATAAGACTTGATAAACAGCAACCAGGAAATTGAATCTATTTTCAAAAGTTTGTAAACAATTTCCTGTCAAATGGAACAAAAGCTATTTGTTGTACCTGATCAGTCATGATGTCCATTATATTGTGCAAGGTTAAAACTCTATAGGAGGAGATAGCAAACATAAGTTGCTAAACACCTCTGGGAAGGGAAGACAACAAATACAATGTTAACAGGAAGTCATCTGATTTGTTTAATGTGCAAAAGAAAGCATTTGTACTTGGTCCCTAACTATAGAGTCTAGACAAACTGTGTCGGAGAGGAGCTTATTGTATGAAACAGAGGATATTTTCTCTAATTTCTGGTGGCTACAGCTAAGAAATATCAGATATTTTACTATACATATTAATATATGTTAAACAAAATTAGAATCTCCCCCAAACCACCCCCTTAAAGCTAATTTACATTAAAGTCAAAATGAAACTTTAATGATTTAGATCAGGGATGGGCAATTATCAGCCCTCTAGATGTTAGACTACATCTCCCATAATGCTCTTTCAGCCATAATGCTGGCAAAGCATCATGGGAGATGTAGTCCATAACATATGCAAGGCCGATAGTTGCCCACCTCTGATTTAGATGAAGCAGGCAAATTGAAACAACTTTCCATTTTATTTCTATTATCAAATATGCTTCAGTCCTCTTCGAACTTTGATGAAGTGTAGGGTCATAGGAAAACATGGCTATAAACACTGGTGCCATAGAGTGCTAAAGACATATCAATGCTCCACAGCTTCTATCAGTCTACCTAGTTTTACTATTCAGAGGATTCCAAGAGAACAAAGGAAATGTGATAACCAAAGTAAATTGGAAACTTTTTTTATAATTGCATGTTGCAGCACCAGGTTAGTCACATGGGACACTGGGTATAATATATAAGACTATAAATCAAGACATAGAAACTCACGAGAAATCATTCAAAAGACAGCTAGTGAATGGTATTCAAATATTTCTAAGTCAGAAAATAAAAATAAAAGTAAAGCTCTGAGAATTTTAAGACAATGTATAACATCCCAATTTAAAAAAAAAAAAAAGTAGTAAAATTAAAAAGAGAAATAAAACACTAAATATATTTTATAAGAATAGTGTTGAGGTTATCTTCTTCTCCTCTCTCTAGTCATGCGTGTCACCATGTTGAAATCTAGTTTTCAATACATTCCAGTGCTGACGTGTGTGCATATGTGCAAAACCTCTTCAGATGCCTGCAGTGAAACCTACATTAACAAAGCAATGGCAGCACTCATTATTAGAGGGAGGTGCAAGAAATGCATTTAGTGTTTAAGGTCCCTTTAAATATGAGGCACTGATAGTATAGAGAGTTTAAAGGGACAGTCTACAATATCATTTGTATTGGTTTTAAAAGATAGATAATCCCTTTATTACCCATTTCACAGTTTTGTACAACCAACAGTTATATTAATATACTTTTTACATGTGCGATTACCTTGTATCTAAGCATCTTCTGACAGCCCCCTGATCACAGGACTTTGTATTTATTATCTATTGACTTGCATTTAGTATTGTGTAGTGCGAACTCTTAAATAACTCATCGGGCGTGAACACAATGTTATCTATATGGACCACATGAACTAGCAGTCTCCTGTTGTGAAAAGCTAATACAAAAGCATGTGATTAAGAGGCTGTCAATAGAGCCTTTGAAACAGGCAGAAATTTATAGGTTTACATGTTATAAAGTATATTAATCTAACAATGTTGGTTGTGCAAAACACGGGGAATAGGTAGTAAAGGCGGTATCTATCTTTTTAAACAATACCAATTTTTGTGTAGACTGTCCCTTTAAATTAGGCTATTTAATATGTTGGCTCAAGAATTACTCATACCTTTATAACAAGCCAGAGTTAGTGCACTCTCCTTAAATTCATTGGAATGCGTATTGATTCCTGCTCCATTCTCCAGAAGGACTCTGGCCACCTCTACATGCCCAGCACTTCCAGCCTCCATAAGAGGAGTGTGGCCATTTTCATTGTGGTCCTCTATACTAGCACCTGATTCCAGCAGCACCTTTACAACATCCACATAGCCACCAGCACAAGCATATGTAAGTGCTGTATTTCCTGTGAAAAAAAAATATATGTTTACTCTCTTATTAACACAGTTGCATCAGCATAGAGTAAAACCACCCAAAGCTCCACATAAATAAAATGCCCTTAGTTTAAAAGGTCATTAGTAAGACAGGACATAGGTGTCTCTACACTAAAGAAAGCACCAGCATTGCAATCTATTGTATTTCTCAAATTACAGCTTTGAAAGTAGTCCAAATATATGTATTTCTAACAAAAGGCAAATATAATGGAAACAAAAAGAAAAAATTAATGTGAAAATAAAAATAACACAATAAGAAATGTTTCCTCCTAGGTGGCTGTGATTAGTTTTTACCATACAGATTTAGACTTTTTTTTTTTTATTATTTGTCATGTTCTGATGAATGTTCTACAGATGACAAAGCTTTTAATTCTTTTGCATGTCTTCTGGCTGGAGTTACCAATATAAGCAGAAAAGGAGCGCATCAAATCTGCCAATTATAATGTGTACATTTAAACTAATGCTCTGGGTAGACAAATGCATATAGTAAGCACTTCATTTCCTTGAAAACAGGGCTTAAATCATCGCCAAGTCCATTTTGCCATTGTGACATAAAAGCTGGACCTGGTTCTCAGAAATGTCAGTCGAATACAAAGCTAATTTGCCTACCACCTGCAGCCTCCCTTTAGGCTATAAAAGGTGGTTAGAGTGTGACCACATCTACTTTAACAAGGTATTAGAAAAAAAAAAAAGTTAGGATCCCAAATGTTTTTCAGGGTTCTCCCCAGGACTAATTTAATGGGTGCACCACGCAGCTGATTTTACAGATCACCCGACTAAATTGTAAGACAATATAGAGCTAAAATGTTTTTTCCCAAATTATGATTTATATCAAATTATGCAATTAATTTGTGCTTTGGATACCTTAACATTTCTAAGTAAAAGAAAATGCTATAATATTGCAACGTATATGCCACCACAAAGCTACTTCAAACTACCACAAGGTTGGCAAAATTTTCAGAACAGTTTCTTGTATTTATATATACGCAACAATGCAAAAGGTTTGTAGACAGAATTAAGTCTAAACACTAGTTCTTGTAATTTGTCAAGCTGTGCTTTTGGTTGACAAGGGAACTATAACTTCCAGCAATATGAGAAATGGATAACTACTTATGTTACTGGCCCTAGGTTAGGACATGTCATCAGAAGCGGCTTGTAGAGCAGAGGAGTCACTGACCAGAAATAGCATTTCAGACATCTCTAGTGCAATGGGCAAAGCCTCAGTTTTGTTTGTTTTTTGTTGTTTTTTTTGGTTTAACTTATACATTAACACCAATGAAACAGTGTACCATTTGACATACTGCCACAAATTAAACCATTTATTTGGCATGTTGCCTGTGATTTATAACATATTTCACACACTGCCAGTGATTTAAACCTCATATCTCACACAAGGACATTTTAAATGCTGCATGTGGTGGTTTAGAATTCATTACTGTTCCATTAACCGTTTTAGGCCTATTATTTTATAAGTTGTAGCTTATCAGATAAAATTCTTATACATCAGAACTTCTTGACTGTGTTATGCTTGCCTGGCTTAGCATTTAAGCTATAGTAACAAAAACATGCATCTGAAAGATTATCTTGTATGTTCTGAACAGGTTCTAGAACAGGCTGTGAGACCTGTGGGAACGTAGCTGCATTGCATCATATTCCTGTCTGACACATTTCTGCAATAGTGAGGCACAACAGAAAAACATAATTTATGCTTACCTGATAAATTCCTTTCTTCTGTTGTGTGATCAGTCCACGGGTCATCATTACTCTGGGATATAACTCCTCCCCAACAGGAAATGCAAGAGGATTCACCCAGCAGAGCTGCATATAGCTCCTCCCCTCTACGTCACTCCCAGTCATTCGACCAAGAATCAACGAGAAAGGAGAAACCAAGGGTGAAGTGGTGACTGGAGTATAATTTAAAAGATATTTACCTGCCTTAAAAAACAGGGCGGGCCGTGGACTGATCACACAACAGAAGAAAGGAATTTATCAGGTAAGCATAAATTATGTTTTCTTCTGTTATGTGTGATCAGTCCACGGGTCATCATTACTTCTGGGATACCAATACCAAAGCAAAAGTACACGGATGACGGGAGGGATAGGCAGGCTCATTATACAGAAGGAACCACTGCCTGAAGAACCTTTCTCCCAAAAATAGCCTCCGAAGAAGCAAAAGTGTCAAATTTGTAAAATTTGGAAAAAGTATGAAGCGAAGACCAAGTTGCAGCCTTGCAAATCTGTTCAACAGAGGCCTCATTCTTAAAGGCCCAAGTAGAAGCCACAGCTCTAGTAGAATGAGCTGTAATTCTTTCAGGAGGCTGCTGTCCAGCAGTCTCATAGGCTAAACGAATTATGCTACGAAGCCAGAAGGAGAGAGAGGTAGCCGAAGCCTTATGACCTCTCCTCTGACCAGAGTACACGACAAACAGGGAAGACGTTTGTCGAAAATCCTTAGTTGCCTGCAAGTAGAACTTGAGGGCACGAACTACATCCAGATTGTGTAGAAGACGTTCCTTCTTTGAAGAAGGATTCGGGCACAGGGAAGGCACCACGATCTCTTGATTGATGTTCCTGTTAGTGACTACCTTAGGTAAGAACCCAGGTTTTGTACGCAGAACTACCTTATCTGAATGAAAAATCAAATAAGGAGAATCACAATGTAAAGCTGATAACTCAGAGACTCTCCGAGCCGAAGAAATAGCCATTAAAAATAACACTTTCCAAGATAACAACTTTATATCAATGGAATGAAGGGGTTCAAACGGAACTCCTTGTAGAACGTTAAGAACAAGGTTTAAACTCCATGGCGGAGCAACAGTTTTAAACACAGGCTTGATCCTAGCTAAAGCCTGACAAAAGGCCTGGACGTCTGGATTTTCTGACAGACGCCTGTGTAACAAGATGGACAGAGCTGAGATCTGTCCCTTTAATGAGCTAGCCGATAAACCCTTTTCTAAACCTTCTTGTAGAAAGGACAATATCCTAGGAATCCTAACCTTACTCCAGGAGTAACCTTTGGATTCGCACCAGTATAGGTATTTACGCCATATCTTGTGGTAAATCCTTCTGGTAACAGGCTTCCTAGCCTGTATCAGGGTATCAATAACCGACTCAGAAAAACCACGTTTTGATAAAATCAAGCGTTCAATTTCCAAGCAGTCAGCTTCAGAGAAGTTAGATTTTGATGTTTGAATGGACCCTGTATCAGAAGGTCCTGTCTTAGAGGTAGAGACCAAGGCGGACAGGATGACATGTCCACTAGATCTGCATACCAAGTCCTGCGTGGCCATGCAGGCGCTATTAGAATCACTGATGCTCTCTCCTGTTTGATTTTGGCAATCAATCGAGGAAGCAGCGGGAAGGGTGGAAACACATAAGCCATCCCGAAGTTCCAAGGTGCTGTCAAAGCATCTATCAGAACCGCTCCCGGATCCCTGGATCTGGACCCGTAGCGAGGAAGTTTGGCGTTCTGGCGAGACGCCATGAGATCTATCTCTGGTTTGCCCCAACGTCGAAGTACTTGGGCAAAGACCTCCGGATGAAGTTCCCACTCCCCCGGATGAAAAGTCTGACGACTTAAGAAATCCGCCTCCCAGTTCTCCACTCCCGGGATGTGGATTGCTGACAGGTGGCAAGAGTGAGACTCTGCCCAGCGAATTATGTTTGATACTTCCATCATTGCTAGGGAGCTTCTTGTCCCTCCTTGATGGTTGATGTAAGCTACAGTCGTGATGTTGTCCGACTGAAACCTGATGAACCCCCGAGTTTTTAACTGGGGCCAAGCCAGAAGGGCATTGAGAACTGCTCTCAATTCCAGAATGTTTATTGGCAGGAGACTTTCCTCCTGATTCCATTGTCCCTGAGCCTTCAGAGAATTCCAGACAGCGCCCCAACCTAGTAGGCTGGCGTCTGTTGTTACAATTGTCCAGTCCGGCCTGCTGAATGGCATCCCCCTGGACAGATGTGGCCGAGAAAGCCACCATAGAAGAGAGTTTCTGGTCTCTTGATCCAGATTCAGAGTAGGGGACAAGTCTGAGTAATCCCCATTCCACTGACTCAGCATGCACAATTGCAGCGGTCTGAGATGTAGACGTGCAAAGGGTACTATGTCCATTGCTGCTACCATTAAGCCGATCACCTCCATGCATTGAGCTACTGACGGGAGTTGAATGGAATGAAGGACACGGCATGCATTTAGAAGCTTTGTTAATCTGTCTTCTGTCAGATAAATCTTCATTTCTACAGAATCTATAAGAGTCCCCAAGAATGGAACTCTTGTGAGAGGAAAGAGAGAACTTTTCTTTTCGTTCACTTTCCATCCATGCGACCTTAGAAATGCCAGAACTAACTCTGTATGAGACTTGGCAGTTTGAAAGCTTGAAGCTTGTATCAGAATGTCGTCTAGGTACGGAGCTACCGAAATTCCTCGCGGTCTTAGTACCGCCAGAAGGGCACCCAGAACCTTTGTGAAGATTCTTGGAGCCGTAGCCAATCCGAATGGAAGAGCTACAAACTGGTAATGCCTGTCTAAGAAGGCAAACCTTAGATACCGGTAATGATCTTTGTGAATCGGTATGTGAAGGTAAGCATCCTTTAAGTCCACTGTGGTCATGTACTGACCCTTTTGGATCATGGGTAAGATTGTCCGAATAGTTTCCATTTTGAACGATGGAACTCTTAGGAATTTGTTTAGGATCTTTAAATCCAAGATTGGCCTGAAAGTTCCCTCTTTTTTGGGAACCACAAACAGGTTTGAGTAAAACCCTTGTCCTTGTTCCGACCGCGGAACCGGATGGATCACTCCCATTAATAACAGATCTTGTACACAGCGTAGAAACGCTTCTTTCTTTATCTGGTTTGTTGACAACCTTGACAGATGAAATCTCCCTCTTGGGGGAGAGAATTTGAAGTCTAGAAGGTATCCCTGAGATATGATCTCTAGCGCCCAGGGATCCTGAACATCTCTTGCCCAAGCCTGGGCGAAGAGAGAGAGTCTGCCCCCCACTAGATCCGGTCCCGGATCGGGGGCCCTCGGTTCATGCTGTCTTTGGGGCAGCAGCAGGTTTCCTGGCCTGCTTGCCCTTGTTCCAGGACTGGTTAGGTTTCCAGCCTTGTCTGTAACGAGCAACAGCTCCTTCCTGTTTTGGTGCAGTGGAAGTTGGTGCTGCTCCTGCTTTGAAATTCCGAAAGGGACGAAAATTAGACTGTCTAGCCTTAGCTTTGGCTTTGTCTTGAGGCAGGGCGTGGCCCTTACCTCCTGTAATGTCAGCGATAATTTCTTTCAAACCGGGCCCAAATAAAGTTTGCCCCTTGAAAGGTATATTAAGTAATTTGGACTTAGAAGTTACATCAGCTGACCAGGATTTTAGCCACAGCGCCCTACGTGCCTGAATGGCGAATCCTGAGTTCTTAGCCGTAAGTTTGGTTAAATGTACTACGGCCTCCGAAATGAATGAATTAGCTAGTTTAAGGACTCTAAGCCTGTCCGTAATGTCGTCCAGCGTAGCTGAACTAAGGTTCTCTTCCAGAGACTCAATCCAAAATGCTGCCGCAGCCGTAATCGGCGCGATGCATGCAAGGGGTTGCAATATAAAACATTTTCTTAAGGTAACCCTCTAATTTTTTATCCATTGGATCTGAAAAAGCACAGCTATCCTCCACCGGGATAGTGGTACGCTTAGCTAAAGTAGAAACTGCTCCCTCCACCTTAGGGACCGTTTGCCATAAGTCCCGTGTGGTGGCGTCTATTGGAAACATCTTTCTAAATATTGGAGGGGGTGAGGACGGCACACCGGGTCTATCCCACTCCTTAGTAACAATTTCAGTTAGTCTCTTAGGTATAGGAAAAACGTCAGTACTCGCCGGTACCGCAAAGTATTTATCCAACCTACACAATTTCTCTGGTATTGCAACAGTGTTACAATCATTAAGAGCCGCTAAAACCTCCCCTAGTAATACACGGAGGTTCTCCAATTTAAATTTAAAATTTGAAATATCTGAATCCAATCTGTTTGGATCAGAACCGTCACCCACAGAATGAAGCTCTCCGTCCTCATGCTCTGCAAGCTGTGACGCAGTATCAGACATGGCCCTAGTATTATCAGCGCACTCTGTTCTCACCCCAGAGTGATCACGCTTGCCTCTTAGTTCTGGTAATTTAGCCAAAACTTCAGTCATAACAGTAGCCATATCTTGTAATGTTATCTGTAATGGCCGCCCAGATGTACTAGGCGCCACAATATCACGCACCTCCCGGGCGGGAGATGCAGGTACTGACACGTGAGGCGAGTTAGTCGGCATAACTCTCCCCTCGCTGTTTGGTGAAATTTGTTCAATTTGTACAGATTGGCTTTTATTTAAAGTAGCATCAATACAGTTAGTACATAAATTTCTATTGGGCTCCACCTTGGCATTGGAACAAATGACACAGGTATCTTCCTCTGAATCAGACATGTTTAACACACTAGCAATAAACTTGCAACTTGGTTACAATCTTATTTAACAAAAACGTACTGTGCCTCAAAGAAGCACTAAACGATTAAATGACAGTAGAAATAATGAACTGAAAAACAGTTATAGCATCAATCCTTAAAAACAACACAACTTTTAGCAAAGGTTTGTTCCCCTTAGTAAAGTAACAATAATTAAATTTGAAACATAAAAATTACAGAGCAACGTTTTTTAATCACAGTCAATATATAAGTCTCACAGCTCTGCTGAGAGAATCTACCTCCCTCCAAAGAAGTTTGAAGACCCCTGAGTTCTGTTAGAGATGAACCGGATCATGCAGGAAATACAAGAGTAACTGACTGGAAATTTTTGATGCGTAGCAAAGAGCGCCAAAAACGGCCCCTCCCCCTCACACACATGTCATAACGGTATGGCAGGATTTTCTCATCAATTCCATTCAGAAAATAAAAACTGCTACATACCTCAATGCAGATTCATCTGCCCGCTGTCCCCTGATCTGAAGCTTTTACCTCCCTCAGATGGCCGAGAAACAGCAATATGATCTTAACTACTCCGGTTAAAATCATAGTAAAAACTCTGGTAGATTCTTCTTCAAACTCTGCCAGAGAGGCAATAACACGCTCCGGTGCTATTGTAAAATAACAAACTTTTGATTGAAGTTATAAAAACTAAGTATAATCACCATAGTCCTCTCACACATCCTATCTAGTCGTTGGGTGCAAGAGAATGACTGGGAGTGACGTAGAGGGGAGGAGCTATATGCAGCTCTGCTGGGTGAATCCTCTTGCATTTCCTGTTGGGGAGGAGTTATATCCCAGAAGTAATGATGACCCGTGGACTGATCACACATAACAGAAGAAAACAATTACTTTTCATACACTTTTTGTATGTTATTCTGCAGGCAAAAACCTGATTAAGTAAACAGCTTGTCAATGAAAATGTAGTCAAAAGACCCCTATTAATATGGGACAACTTGGTTTTCTTCTGATGCATTGTTTTATCAAACTTAGTGCCTCGTCACAGTCTAGCAGAGGTGACATGTAAAACAAAAATGTATTTGCGGAAGTTTATTATTGTTTCTATTAAAGGAAAACAATGCTGCTATAACATGAATTGAGAGATGGGTTTTCAAAGTTGATAGCTAGGTGTCAACTTTCCAAAGCCTAAGGGTCCCCCCATAGCAGGTGCTAGGTGTATATCACTGCAAATTTATAACATTAATTGAACATAGCCAGTGACTAGTAGCTATGCACAAATGGTGCCCCAGATTGGCTCATCGGACATATTCATCTCTGGAACAGTAGTGCAGAGCCATTCCAGAGCAGACTTTATAAAGTTTTAGAAGCAAAAAATACTGCAATAAGAAAATGCTCTAATACATTAAGTCCCTTTGATATGGTCACTTTTATTTATGTTTTAGTCTAAATAAAAGACCAAGAAATTAACATTTTGTCTGACTAACAACCTTCTGGTGCTCTGTTTTTTTATTATTTACTTGAACACAGATAACCTTGTCTTCATTATTTCTTGCTGGTAAAAACATTTTTAAAAAAATGTGTCAACTCCTACACTAATACCAACATGTAACATTTACAACCTATGCACAGAATATTTATCTTTGCCACCTGTTTACTTATGAAAGAGGTGCAATGCTGGTGTGCCAAAGACATTAGCATTTAAAAAAAAAAAAAAAAAAAAAATTAATAAAAAAACCATGTGCATTAAAAAGCTCAAACCATAATTAACAGTAAGGACCTAGAGCTCAAAAAAACATTCAACATCCAACCAAATAAAAAGCAAATAATTTACAAACCATATACAGAAGGCTAATAAAGATTGAAAGAGGTTTCAAATCTGCAAAAATCAAAACTATTGGGTATCAAGAATATAAAACCTGTAAAAATTTACCCTACAAGACATTTCATAAAAAGTACACAGAAAATCAGCCTACCTGTAGATGATTGGGAGTTCACATCAGCATCATGGGCTAGCAGCAGTTTTACAATTTCAACGTGTCCTCCATTAGCAGCAGCCATCAAAGGCGTAATATCTCCTTTTATTCCTCTGTCTTCAACATTAGCATGCATAGCCAGAAGAACCTTTTGCGGAAAGTTGAAGTGACAGTATACACCAATTATCATATAACTGCATGTAATAGACACTTTAATAAAGAAGAATATGCACAGATAATGATCTAAAAATACAGTATAAAACCTTTTAAAAACTTACTTAGAAACTCCCCAGTTTAGCACTGTTGATGAGGTTAGGCTGGGATACCCA